>NC_081431.1:16468339-16757675 GCF_949786415.1 Peromyscus eremicus | reverse complement strand
TGCCTGTGGTTAGGACTTCAACATGTGAATTGAGAAGGAGACAGAGTGGAAGCCAGTTCTTCATCTGCCCTTTCAACTTGTCTCTTGCCAGTCAAGTGCCCCTTCCCTTTGTGGGGTCTTCAGTGAAGACTCTCTATAAGAGATGGTGGTGGTTGGAATGATAAATGGCGTTTGAAGGCTTGGTCCTCGCTTGGTGGCCCTGCTTTGGCAGGTTTAGGAAGTGCGGCCTTGCTGGAGGAAGTGTGTCACTGGGGGCAAGCTTGTGCCAATTGGAGTTTTCCGTTCCCTGCTTGTGTTTTGGGAGGTGAGCTCTCAGCTGTTCCTGCTGAGGTACCTGGTGCCCGCTGCCATGTTTCCCCACCGTGATGGTGGGACTCTTATCCCTCTGGAACCATAAGCCTAAAATAAACCCTTCCTTCAGTGAGTTATCTTGGTCATGGTGTTTTAGCTCAGCAATAGAAAAGCAACTAACACAGCCCCAACTGTCCTTGAGCCCTTGAGGGATGGGAAACACCGGTCCATCATACACACATCCTACAGTGATGCTTTCTCATGCCGGGATGTGGATCTGCAATTAGACCGGAAGCTTTCATCGGGCAGAGACACGTCTGCTTCCCCGGTTTCTAGTACCTCATCTTGCATAGAACAGATTTTTGATGTGCTTTTCAGTGGCTGTTGAACTCAACTGCCAGGGAACAGGGAACTAGGTATCTTTAAAGCAAACCAGGGTCTGGGAAGATGGTTCAGTGGGTGATGGCATTTGCTGCTAAGACTGACAACCTGAGTCAGATTCCCAGATCCTACACAGTAGAGGGAGAGAACTGACTCATTCATAATACACACACACACACACACACACACACACACACACACACACACATACACACACAGAGACAGAGAGACAGAGACAGAGACAAGGAGAGAGTAAGTAAAGCAAACCAGAAAAACAAAGAGCTGGATATTACTTAATCTTTAACGTTAGTTAAAAGTCATGCCCTACATGGAGGAAGTCAACCCACAGCGAAGTCTCATGACTGTGTGCATGTAATGTATTTTTTTGTTAGTCTTCTTTGCTTTTACTTTGCCTTTTCCCTTTCTTTTCTGTTTCTCTGTTTGCTTTGGAGGCTTTGTTTTCTCTGGAGGCTTCTAGTTTATTTCGTTCTGCTTTCTGGGAGTTCGCTATGTGCTGAGTCAGCGTTCCTCAAACCACCTTAAGAACCCAGCTATCCCATGGTATAGAATATAAAGTGCAGACCCCCAAACCCAGGCTTACGGTGAGCGGAGCACAGTAGGACAACTCTCAGGTCTCTCACCCCATCCACGGTTCCTGGGGATGGAGTTCAGGTCAGGCTTAGGTGGCAAGCGACTCTACCCAGAGAGCCATCTCACTAGCCTGGACTCTAACATCTTTGGTATGCTGCCCTGCACAGGACCATTCAAATCTGGACATCTCTTAGGGGAGTATTTGCTGGGCAGACTTGCTATGTTCACAGGTTTTACGTATGCACCACCCAGCCAGGCTCCCCCTCCCACCTCACCCCCTTACACATGTAACTGGAAGGCACTGGCTCCTGTGTTGACAAAGTAAACCGCCCAGGACCGCCCAGAGCATAAACAAAGCGATCAGAGTGGTTGATCCTTAGGAAAAGCCATTCCAATTCACTGGTGGTGGGTCATGCTTCTTAACTCAGCCACAGGGAAATCCCAATTCAAGCAAAAATAATTCTGTCTTCATTATTCTGTGAATCCGGTGGGTGTCTATGGTAATGCGAACATGCCTCTTTGAAAGGAGAAGACGTTGCACACGTCTTAATAACACATTCCTGTCTGTTTCTTCCTGAAATGCTACATTAGCAACTGCATTTCATTGCGCTGGAACCCGGCTCAGGCCCCCTGCTGATGCTCTTACGGCCCATTATTAATGTGGATCCCTTCGGGGGTTGTACTTTGGGACTCAATTTGCCATAAAAATTGTCCTAAGTGTCACCTTCGTAATCGGAGATCATGTGACCCATGAAACACATTGAACTGAAAGATGGAAACGAATGTCAAGTAGTTCCTCACTGTAAAAAGGCACTAGCCATTGTGTACGCCGCGGGTTTCACTGTGTCCTTAGAGACGTGAGGGGTGAAGATGTCTCCTTCTCACATCCTTGAGCGGCGGCTGTGGGGCTTCAGAGCTCAGGAGCCCAGCCTTCCCGGTGAATATAAGAACACCCAGCAGCACAGTAGCTCAGCAATCATCCCCTCCACTGGATTTTTCTTTTTGGAAACCTAGTCTTTATGTTGTACAGGCTGGCTTTTAAGTTCTAGGCTCAAGCAATCCTTCTAGCTCAGACTCCCTGTAGCTGGACTACAGGCTCATGTGCCCCTATTGGTTTTTGATGGTTCTTATCTTTTGAAACAAAAATTTCTAAGTATCCTAAAAAAATATCTTATACTAATTTCAGATTTTTTTTTAAAAAAAGCAGGTTAGATGTCAAGTATAGTTAATCATTATGGAAATCAAATTCACGATAAATTCCATTTTACATCCATTAGGGTGGCTACGATTGAATAAACAAAACAAAACAAGACCCCAGAAAACAATAAGCCCTGTGTGGTAGGTGGCATAGATCTACAATCTTAGCTACTTGGGAAGTGGGGGCGGCATAGTTAGACCCCTGCTTCAACAAAACAAAGGAAAACAGCAAGTGTCGGCAATGCTGTGGAGAAGTGGGAACTCTTGTGCATTGCTGGAACAGATCCAAAATAGTTCAACTGCTGTGCAAAGCAGCTTGGAGATTCGTCCAAAAATTAAACATGGCTTGACCACACAACCCAGCGATTCTAGCTCTGAGTATGCAAGCGAAAGAACTTGCAGAATGCTTGGAAGTGTACAGGAAGCAGAGACTCTCCTGGGATACGTGCTTATCAGCTCACAGCCGTGCTCTTCGTAACTGTCCAAAGCCGGGAGCAGCTCCAAAGTCCACTGACAGGTGAATGGACTTGGGAAATGTGACGTGTACATACACGAGATATTCAGTCCAAAAATGAAACTCTGCCATGCAATACAACATGGCTGAACCCCAAAGACGTGCTAAGTGAAAATAGGGCAAACACAGGAAGGTGAGTATCCTTTGGCTCCACTTTGTATGAAATAGAGAGTCTTTGGAGCATGGAAAACAAAAAGTGCCATCATGGTTACTTTGGTTCAGCATGGTGGACATTTACTGTCTACCAGGCTTCACCTTGGAAAGACGAAAGCATGGTGGCAACATGGCTGGGAACAATGTAAATCACCTATTTAGGAGTACTTTCTGTCTATTCTTGGAAAGTTTCACACACACATGCAATTTAATTATATCCCCCAACTTTCTCCTCCAAATTCTCTCAGCACTCCAACACATCTCCCTCCCAATGTTAGGCCTCTATTATTTTATTATTACTATTAACCTGCTGAGTCCAAATAGTGCTGCCTATACGCACAGGGGTATAGGACTGTCCATTGAGGGAATGGGTCACTTGCCAGTAGACACACCCAAAAGAAAGAGACCCTCCCTCCCCCAGCAGCTATCAACTGCCAGTAGCCTCTCAACTGGGGATGGCGCCTCCATAACCCCTTCCCCATCCACACTGGAATTTTAAACTCCCTATGCTAAAGCACATTCTTGAAAACAGCACGAGCACTGAACACTAGAAGAGTAGAAAGACCAAGAAGTCAACCCAGGATTGGAGAGATGGCTCAGTGGTTAAGAGCATGCTCTTGCGGAGGACCTGAGTTCAGTTCCCAGCAGCCACCCCAGGCAGTTCACAACCGCCTATAACTCTAGCTCAAAATATTCTAACGTCTTCTCCTGACCTCCGTGACATGCATGTGGTGTGCATACAGACAAGCACGCAATACATATAAGTAAAAATAAATAATCTCTTAACTGGAAAATAATCCACAATTTAGCAACAACAGGAAGAATCATATGTACAAACCGGTGGCCACCAAGGTCAGGAGCCTCTGCATGGCTTGGCGTGCCAGTGCTGGCTGCTTTCTTCTGTATGTCCTCTTACAATACCGATCTCTGATCCACGGTTCCTTGCGCACCAGGGGATGGTGTGTACTTGTGGATGGTATGCACTGCGTGGTGAGGATGAAGCCTTCCCATGCTAGGGGAGCTCTCTACCACTGAGCTACATTCCCAGGCCTGGCACACCTCCCTCCCCAGGTTATGGTCTGTGAGTCATAACTCCTCTTGAGTTTATGTTCTATGTTCTCATTCTCCTGCAATTCCGGAAGGACAGTTTTGTAGGGTATCATATTCCAGGAGCCAGTTCTTCTCCTTCATTGTCTGAAAACACCACTCCTTCTGACAGATGCGAGTTATCTGTGAACCACTGCCTGGCAATGCTTGAAAGCAAACTGCCTTGTTTTCCTCTTAAAAATCTTTAAGATTTTCTATTTTTTTCTAGCTTTTCTCTAAATCATAATGATGTTTCTGTTGTGTTTTTTTTTCTCCTTTCTGCTCATCGTGCTCTGAATTTGAAGTTAATGCTCTTATTGGAGGAATTCATGACCTTGTGTGCTCAGGTTGGCTCCTGTATTCTCGCTCTGCCTTCTTTGTGGCTCTTCCATCCAGCATACGGTGGATCTTGTCTGTCTAACTCCCACATCGGGTGTCTACTAGACTTCCCATGTCTTCCTCCCTCTGAACCGCATAAGGGACAACTTCTAAACGTCTTCCAGCCCACACTTGCTTCCTTTTCTTTCCACTGTGATCCATCTTCTGACAAGGACATCCATTGCCACTTCGATTTCAGAAATTAGTTTCCACCTCTAGGCTCTGTATGGTTCTATTCAGATATAGAATGTCACTTTTAAAATGTCTATTTTATTAATTCTTTGAGAATTCCATGCGTGCATGATGTACTGATCATATTCACACACCCCACTTCTCTGCTTAAGTCCCCACAGACCCACCTCTGCCACCTCCCCAGCTTGTCCCTATTTCAAGCCTCCTTCCCATTGAGTGTAATTTGTGCTGCCCATGTACTTGGGTGTGGCACCATCTGGAGCACGGTAGACCTAACAGGAACCATGTTCTTAAAGAAAACCAGCTCTCTCCCCATGCCCAGCAGACATTAATTGTCAATAGTTCATCAACTATGGGTGGGTGCTCATGAACCCATCTTCCCACTTTTATGATATGAAGTTGGTCTCTAGTTTCAAAAATTCTATAATTGACTTATTTTCATGATGTGAAAACTAAGTCTGTTTCTCCGGGCTCTAATTCAAGTTGCTTTGGATCTCAAGTTGCTGATTACCATGGGCAAGGTCATTTGCTGACCTTGAATGATGATTTCAGGGCTTCCTGAAGCCTGGGTGGTAGCAGGCCTGTTCCTGAGGCTGTCTATCGATTTCTCCCAGATCCCTGAGAAGCCTGCTGCTTGGAGACAACTTGGAATCAGTTTGAAGTGAGATGTCTCTTGCTCAACCTGGCTTTTCCTGCCTAGACTGAAGCTTATACAGGTGCTGGTGGTACAGGAAGCCTTTGCCACACCCTCCTTCCGTTTATCATTCATGCACACGTCACAGCATGGCTGTTTCTCCTCACAGTAAATGCTCAGTCCACATGGCAGCCATGTGGGGTCTTAGCACAACACGGACAGGCTCTCCTCTATGTCTGCCCTGCTCAGGGAGGTTAGGAACCATAGCTACTGACCCTTTCCCAGGAAAGCTTCTGATGTCCGAGTCTGTGGCACTGACAAACGCCTTTGGGGACAGTTTTGGCACTCTGCCCTCTGTCTAATCCCTCATCTCCTCATCGGCCTAGATTCTCCTCCACTGCCTTTAGATTTCTCCAATGTTTCAAAAATTACCTGCTCCCTTTTCACTGTTTTGATGGAAAGCTTTGCCTCAGGACCCTCCTGTTCTTCAACGGGAAGCCATGAAGGACAGAGCAGGTGCATGGAATCCTACCTTAAATTATAAACAGAGAGACACAGGAAAAGATAGATGTGGAAGCTGGAACCTCGTCCAAGCAAAAGAAGACAATTTGATGGAAAAATACGTAGCAAGGAAAAATAATTAAAATTCTCTCACATCTTTAATATTCCCAGAGGGGTAATACACTGAGATCGGAGAATAGGACAACACTTTTTAAAAACACTAAACTAGTGTTTTTCCTGTCGTTTTCTCCTTTAATGAACAAAAGATAAGCAAGAATTCTTGCAAGTTCCTAGTGGAACTCAGAGAATCCTAAAAAATGTGACAATAAAATGGAGACTATTTACCACAAAGCTAAGCAAAAATATAGAAACAAAGAACTCCAGAGAGCTAAGGCCACACAATCGCCTCCTCGGGAGTACTCATAGGAGTGAAGATTACTTACAGTTTTTAGTCTAGATTTACTTTAAAGGGAAAAAATAATTTTTTATTATTTTATTTGTGTAAGCATTTGCTTGCATGTATGTCCATGCATCACATATGTACCTGGTATCTTGAAGGTCAGAAGAGGGCAACATATCTCTTGGAATTGGAGTTACAGATGGTTGTGAGCTGCCATTATAAGTGCTGGGAATTGAACTTGGGTCCTCTGAAAGAGCAGCTAGTGCTCTTAACTGCTGAGCCATCTCTCCGGCCCCTATATTTGCTACTTAAAAATTGTTTACAATTAGCATGCAATACATGCAGGCTTCGTTGTGGCATTTTTATACTTAGGCTCATACATTTGTGGGTGGGCCCTCCTCTGCTGTATCTCTCCCCTTTTCACTTTCATACCGTATATATTCTATTATCCTCTCCTTACATTTCCTCCAACTTCCATTTCCCCCTCACACGGTCTCCTACAGTGATATTCTTATGCATTTGTACACACACACACACACACACACACACACACACACACACACACACACAGGGTCCTGAGGCTGGAATGCTAGTCCAGCTGGAGTGGAATGTTAGGTTCATGCAGGACTCCAGAAGGACAGGACATTGTAGCTCAAGGGCCAGAAGACTAGATCCAGGGTAGCTAGCAATGGAGATCCACTCTAAGGTTCTGAGCGGGGTGTTTCAAGAGGGCATGATGAAGCAAGCATCTGAGAGGCCCCTCTGCAGCTCTGAGGGAGGAGGAAGGGGAGGACAGCAAGGGAGAGGAATGAGGCATCTTTCCAGCTGCTGAGGGATGATGCTGGAGCCTGTGAAGTTTCTGGGAATGGATATGAGATTTAGAAGGTACTTCAGGGGATGGATAGGACGTATTATTCCCTTGGTAGAGAAGGGAGAGTCAGCAACTGAGTGATGGAGTCCTGAGGTGACCACAGAGAGAGGCTCCCACTGCTTTGGATTAGTAGTGAACATGCTGGGAGCATCATCTCCCTGATGTTTACAGAGCCCCAAATGTTAAGGGGGTGTTCTAGTTTGGAGGTGTTGCTTGTTCTTCCATCAGTTTGACCTCTTCTAGACCTCAGAGGAAGGGAGGGGTCCAATGTCACCCAGAAGCATCCTTCATGAGGATTTCATGGTGTCCCACAGACAATGTCCAGAACCCTCTCCCTTGCAGAATCCCAGTGGGCTCCCCCGTGGGAGCCTAACACCCATTCCTGACTGGACTCCAAAGGAATTTTCAAGACATCTGGTCCTGCATGGAATTGCCCTCCCTCCCTGCAGCTAGTCTAACCGGGGGCCTGTGGTTTACAACCGTCTGGCTGCTGCTCAGAGAAGTGAGGTCTGAGTAGCCACCACGCGTGGGTTCCCAAGCAGCTTCCTCCCCACACTCTTGGCATTCATGTGGCACGGCTATAAATTATGCCCGGCGTGTTCATTTTCAGTTTGAATGTGTTCTCATCCCAGAGGAGCGACTAATGGCGTCAAGTTACTGATGTGAAAAAAGCCTGCCACTACAATGACTATGGATTAATGAAACAGTCTCACGGAGGCTGGGGCCGCAATCCATCCTCAGCCACTGGTAACCCAGATTTTAAATTGTGTTCTCTGACCATTTCCCTCCTTGCCAAAATTATTTTGCTATAATTTTATTGGGTAAATGTTTACCTCTGCTTTAATGTTTGCTTTTTATTAAAACTGGGTGCACGCAGGGCGCCTCCATCCCCATACTGCAAGCTGGCAGAGAGGGATTTCAAAGCCCATCAGACTTTCTCTAGGAGGCGTGAAGACAAATCTCTTAATCCAGGATCATCAGCGACTGATAAATTTCATTCAGGAAGTTGGCGAGCACAGCATCCTTCCTATCCATGAACTCTGCCCATGGGCCATGTAAGTTATTCCCCCGACTTTCTCCTGCGGCCTTAGCATTTGCCCGGTGCATTCAAAGGGAACGAACAATGCAACCCTCTCCTGGTTTTCTTTTTTTTCCCCAAAACGCAAGAAGTTTATTTATTTATTTATTTTTATTTCATGGGGATGACAAAGAGTTCACCCATGGGCTCTGGGGCGTTCTAAAAATTCTGGATCCTAATAGCAAGTTATTTTGGTCTGTTTCTGGAAGTACAGAGTGTAGATTTCATCATATCTGTTAAGTGTTCAGTAACATAAAGATAGTTTCAGGGCTGCTACGGTGAATGCCATAGACGGCACCATGCCCCCACCTCTGTGCCTGTGCCTTGCAGTGGGACTGTCGCTGTTTCTACAGCAAAGGGGACATGTATCCATGCCTTGATTTGAAGTTGGCCTTGAGATTGGCATTGACCTATGGGACTAAAGCCAATGTGATGAAAGCAGGCTTGAAAAGCACTGGTCGACTGGGAGTTGATAGATCTACTGTTCTTGGAACTCTCCTGGCATGTGGACACAGCTAACCAGCCAACCTAAGGAGCTAGATCTACCAATTAACTATATTCCTGGGACAAATAAGAAATGTCCAGCTCAAATTGCCGACCTACGGCAGTTTGAGCTAAACAAAATTATGTTGAGTCTCTAAGTTCTGGGGTTGTTTGTTACACAGTAAAAGCTAACTGATACAAATTCTCCTGGACAGTGTACATTTTGAGGTCACACGGGTTTTATTTGGCCTTTGTGTTCTCTTTTCCTGGAAATATCAGAATCATTTAAAAATATTTGTTGACCTGGGTAGAACTGGCCCTTCCAAAAGGGCTGAGGTCAAGGACATCTCAGAGCTACTCAGGAAATCTGGGGGTTTTAGTGCACCTGACTTCAGGCTTGTTTGCTTACTCATGAAGCGGTCTTCAGATACCCACCAAGTACGCTACTGTGGTTAGCAGAGAGAGCATGTGCGTTAGGGATGTGCTGGCTGCATCGTGGCTGGGACATGAGCAGAAGCACCCTTAGGAAAAGGCCTTGGAGCTTGTGAGTGTGCATAAGACGTCCTGCACACTTCACTGTTTCCATGGCCAGCAGATGTTTGGCAGGGGGACCCCCAGCTTCCGGTTGTCAGCTTTCACTGCCACAAAGTAAGGCCTGTTCCTTCAGGCTCAGTTACACATAAGTGTGTCGTTCTGAGTGCCGGCCTGCACCCTTCCTCTGAGGGTCGCCATTCTGGGTTCTGCATTCACCCGCTGCATCTGTACCCCTGTAACATAAGTGTAGACGGAGGCCTACTATCTGAGGGGCATTTCATCTGCAGCACCCCACCGACCTGCTTTACTACCAGAATCTCACTGAAACGTGAAGGACCACGCTGCTTCTAGGACCAGTGAACCATACAAGGCTCAACTGTTTTTGGACAAGGAAAATATTTTTGTTATTGACCCAAAGCAGAAAGATAGAGATACAGGCCAAAGGGTTGGGAAATAGAAAAGACAACAAAAGCAGAGGAAGCCAGTCAATTTGAATAGGGTGAGAACAGTTTACTGTAGGACAAGAGAGCTTTCTGCTCTGCTCAGTAACACACCAAACCACAGATTCAAGCAATTACAGAAAAAAAGAAGTTTAAGGAAATAACATACACGAAGAATTATAAAATGCTCACAAGATTTACACAAAGAGCTGAGTTCAGTATCTTTTTCTTTTTGTGTGAGACTTATATCCTTTTCTAGTAATGTCTGAAATGACCTAGTCCTAGGCTTTGAGATAAGGATTCCTGGGTTGGAGAGGTATTCAGAAAGAAAAAAAAGTATTTAGTTATTGATCACAGAGGAGTAAAGACCACGTCTCAAAAATTCTGCTTCTTCACCAAAGACTCAGAACAGATAAAACAACCTTCTACAAAAAGAATGAGGCTGGAGGCATCGGGGGCCTCATTTCAAGACGTACTACAGAGCCATGATGGCAGAAGCAGTGTGGTTATAGAGTAATAAGAGACACACAGACCAGTGGAGCAGGACAGAGAGCCCAGGGGTCGGCTTGCACACCTAGGACCAGCTCATTCTTGACAAAGGCTCCCAAACTATGCAGGCTGTATGGCTGGCCTCTTCAACAAGGTGTGCAGGAAAAGCAGACACCCACATGCAAGAGATGGTAACCTAACTTTTATCTTTCATTCTGGACAAATACTCAGCTCATGATGGACCAAAGACCAAATGCAAGATCTGAACTGGAAACATGCATGGAGACATGTCAGTAAGGGTAACAGCTATCATAGATGCTGGACTAGGCAATTATTTTTTATTATAAAAGCAAAGGAAACAAACCCAGAGACAGACAAACGATGACAGTGAAGTTCTGTACAGCACACAAAACAATGGAGGAAAAGCCAAGCTACAGAATGAGAGAACTGTTTGCCAACTATCCTCCCAATGAAGGATTTATATCCATAATACATAGTGTATTTACAATATGTAAGGGATTCAAAAAGCAAGATTCTGATTACAAAATGAGCAACTGCTTTGAACAGTCACAAATACATGAGGCACGATCAATATCATCAGTCATCAGGGAAACTGAAACTACAACGAAATATCACATATGCAGTTATATGCTGTTAAAGCCAACGACTGGGCAAGCACACCCCCAGGTGACAAATACTGACATGAACATGGAGAAAAGGAACTCATACATTGTTGATGGGAACCTAAGTCAGAATGCCAGTACGGAGGGCCATCTAAGGAGGGAAAATAGGACCACTGTGGGATCCAGCCATCCCATTTCCTGGTATATGTCAAAAGGCAATTAAATCTGTAAACCCCAGACATGGTCGTCTGTCCATGTCTACCATGAAGCTTTTCATAACAGCTGAGGCTGTAATCACCTTAGGTCCTCACCAACATGCATGAAGAAAAATGAAGTACATATAAATAGCGGAATATTACTCAGCTGTAAAGATGAGTGAAATCCTGTCATCTGTAGCAGAATGGATAGAACTGAAGAAAATGATAGGAAGTGAAATAAGCCAGGGACAGAGACAAGTGTGATACTTTCTCCCTTGTGTGTGAGAGTTAGGATGGGTGATTGTGAGAAATGGGGAACTGAAGAGGCAGGAAATAAAAGGGAGGCCAGATTTGTCCTTTAATAGGTATATGCTGGACATGTGTATTCAAACACTGAAATATCACAGCTAATCACATTATTAAGTACATGTCAATAAAAATAAAAAGAACAACAATGAAAAATCTGCTTCTTGATAAAATGGACGTACACTTGTGTTTAGAGTACATGTGAAAATGATTATTTTAATCCATTACCTCTATATACATCCAAAAAGGAAGTTTTAATTTATTTCATCCTATTTTTGATTTCTTTTGTTTTTGAGACAGGGTTTTGCTACATAGCCCTGGCTGTCCTATAATTCACTATGTAGACCCAACTGGCCTTGAGCTCTGAGACCCACCTGCCTCTGCCTCTCAAGTGCTGGGATTAAAGGCGTGCGCCACCACCCAGCCTTCCAGCCTAGTTTTGGTAAGTTCGTATTTCCAATACTGAGATCTTAAATACCAAATTACCTATGAGTAGGCAAAGCCAAGCTGCCAGATGGCATTTTCAACTCATCTTTCGTATTTATTGTAATGGCCCTGCTCTACCACGAATAGGTCTTCTCACGACACACCACAGAAACACATCTTACCCACACAAACACAGAATGGCATTTTCTACAGGAGGTTCACACAGCAGGTATCACAGAGTGTGTGACCTCCGTAAGGCGTTCAATGAGGGTGCGCCACCTCCCCTGTCCCTCTGGCTGTCCTTAGGAGGCTCTGATGTTGGCATCACATTCTTCCAGGAGAAGAATTAAATCTTCAATCAGGCTGTGCTCTCGGCCATGGGTCACTTTCATAATGTCGAAGGCCTAAGGAAAAAGGAAAGGCGACAGGTGAGTATCTCAAAGCAGACAAGGCCCTGCCTGGCTTTTCACCATTTCCCAATGATCTGGGGGCCCCGTGGCCCACAGGGGGAACAATCAGTCTTTGAGGGCTGGCAGCACCATGGCACGGGTGCTGCGTGGGTGCTTAGAGAGTGGGCTGCGCACTGGTCCCCCTGGGGTCGACATGATCTTCAGAGACTATACTAATGCTCAGGTTTAGATGGATAGTGTAAGGGTTCAGTAATTCTCACCAAGACCAGTAAGTCACACGAAAGAAGAACTGGTATGTTGCTTCCCCTAACAACAGGTTTTAAAGCTTTATTTATTTTGTGTTTTGTGTGTGTGTGTGTGTGTGTGTGTGTGTGTGTGTGTGTGTGTGTGTGTGTGTGTAGGGCAGCTATGTAGGTGCCATGGTGTGCGTGTAGGGGTCAGAGGACAATGTGAGAGAGCTAGTTCTCTCCTACCCTGTGGGTGCCAGGGATCGAACTCAGGCTGCCAGGATTGGTGGCAAGCTCTTCCACCCATGTGCTATATTGCTGTCCCATGATATTTTTAAATCTGAATCCCTATGTACTGTGCACACGCCTTTTACAGTCTCTTCCTGGAGTGTGCTAGTACAGTGGTGGCATGCTGACCCCTTCTTTAGTCTCCATGTCCAGTCTGTCACTAGATCTTGAAATTCAACCTCTAGAGTACTTTGAAAGTTGGGCTGAGCCTGTGGCTTCTCCAGCATGAGAGCACAGCAGGAATAAAGCCAGCAACTTCAAGTCAAGGAGTCTCTGCCTTGGTCTCCAGCATTTGCTCCTGGGACACCAGCCTCTAAGCTGTGACGAAGCCAGAGTCGTGTACAGTGGCCACATGTGGCGGCTCTGGGTGACAGCCAGCAGAGCCAAGCCACCAGATATGTGCCCAGTGAGGCTTTGGATGACTCCAGCATCCAGGCAGAAGCCAGCCAGGCACCGTGGCAAGGCTGGAGACCATTCCCACCATGCCCAGTTCCAATTCCTCACCCGGAACTGTGAACATCTTATTGTTCTTTGCTCTACTGAGTCTTTGGATGGTTCTCTAGGGAGCAATGAATGGCCCAAACAGCAGCAGTACGACGTCCAATGCGAGATAGGGCAGGAGCAGGGCAGGGAATCCGAAGCTACTGTATCTAGTGTGAATGTGTTCTAAAGACCCTTTAAGATGTGGTGTTGGCGGCTGGGAAGCACCAGGCAATGGGCTCCAGGACAACCTAACCTCCCCCTCTGCACCCCACTGTAACTCCCAGCAACCATAGTCACTACCCACCACTCTGTGCTAAAGTCAACATGACTGCCACTTTCCAGGTGTGCACCGCTCCCCCATGGTTAGCTGACAGACACTATTTCATAAACTCCTCTTGAAAATTTAGGTCGCTTCCAGTAGTTTTTGATTATGCTATGACACAGAGCTTCCAGCTACGGGTTTCCTGTTGTTATTATTGTTGTGTGTGTATCTATTTTCCTTTTCCTTTTTTTTTCTTTGCTAAGTATTTGCTGAGATAAATCCTTAGGGGTGGAATTCTTGGGTTCCCACACCTTAAAGCCATAGAGATTTGGAACTGGAAAGAACTGAGTAGGTCTCACTGTGAGATCGCTCTGTCCTCGCGACATATCCATCAAGCCAGATACCCTGGCCTCTACAAAGGGAAAGACAGGGCAACAAAGCTTTGTGACTGCTGGCTGCGGGCAGCCTGAGCTCTTGGCTTCTCTCCATGTTTCTGTAAAGGTGTTCCCTTTAGGCTTAAACAACAGAAAACAAGTAGGCGCTCTCTCTCTCTCTCTCCCTCCATATATATATATATATACACACACACACATACATAATACATATATATACTCCATATATACACACACACACACATATATGTGTGTATATATATATATACATATATGTGTATATATATATATATCACTCACTCTGTCTCTCTCCCTCCTGTCTGTCTCTGTGTGTGTGTGTGTGTCTGTGTGTGTGTGTGTCTGTGTGTGTGTTTGTGTTTGTGTTGGAGGGGCAGGGGATGGGGTGACATTTAGATGTTAGAAGAAAAAAAAGGCAAACTGAAAGAAAGCCCCGATGGCTCTGGGCTTGCAGTGGCCGTCAGGTGCACAGGAGGGGACAGGACAGATGCAGGGAGCGTGTTTCTTGTTAATCTACACAGGTCTGTCCTGCTGCACAGTTACTGCACGCATGTCCCGAGGCAGGGCTTGCTGCAGGGGAGAGGAGGAGCAGGCGCTGCCCCACCTTGCAGGCAGCCGAGCTCTGGGAGATTAAAAGCCAACATCTGGTGCCTCATGTTTTATTCTCTTTCCCCTGCACCGCCCTGAGCCCTCTGCTGTGCTGGACATGCTGGGGTCTGAGGCAGAGACCTGGATGGTGGTGTCATTACAGAAGCTTCTAGATCAGACCCTTCGTGGCAAATTCTTGAAAGCCACTGTGGCTGTCCTGTCCCCATCTACTTACCTAGGGCTGGCTATGCTTGTGATGTGCAGGCCAGGGTGAATGTTCTCTGGGAGAGCCCCCTCCCTGCAAACAGGATCCTTCCCGGCATCCACCCCAAAAAGGGCTCCCCCGGTACAGTGCCCTCTGCTGGTGGGTTCTCACAGCTCCTAAGTGGACCAGAGGCCTCGCCTAGTGGTTGTTTCTGTAGGTTCTCCACCTGGGGAAGCACCTGGGCCCCTCTGTGACTTGACTGACGGCCAAAAGACAAGGCCATGTTCGTGTCACCATGACAGTGGAGGCTGATCTGTGTTTTCCCAAGAATCTTTCTGGTTCCAGTCTTCCTTCCTCACTACCCTCCTGCAGTTCCAGTCCTAACCAGGATTCTCCTGTCCACTGAAGGGGCAGAGCTGCCATCTGATAGCAGGGCAGGTACCCAAGCTCCACTGGAGACTTGGGACCTATGACCACACTGGGGCTGCAGGACCCAGCAGACGAGGAAGCTGTCACCATCTTGCCTCACAGCCACACTGTCCAGACTGCTTCCTGAAAGCAGGGCAAAAATGTCTAGCCACACACCCCAATCAGAAGAAATTGCTCCAACTCATCTGGCCTAAGGGGGGCAGAGTGGGATGCCTAGCTCTCAGGACCCACCCCAGTGTCCGCTCCACCTGTCCGGTACAGCTTCCAGCTGTGAACAGTGCAGTGACCATGGAGAAGGAGCAGCGTCTCCTGGATATCGCTTCTTAGAAAGCCTGAGAACCCTGGGGTGGCCCAGGTCAAATGATGCTGCCCATGCTCTGTGTCCTCTCATTTGCTGGTGACCTCAACACTAGGGTCATACGGGAATAGGGAGCTGGTGTCCCAGGATTCTGTGCACCACGATGGCTAGAAGCAGAGGACAGGAGCATAGCGAGGGGGCAGAGGACTAACGTGAAGATAGGAGGTGGGGGTCGGGGTGGGGTGGGATAAGGACCAAAAGTACATCACTTGTGCAGAAACTAGAGCTTAGATATAATTAATCAATACAATTTTCTCTGAGTGACAGTCATATACAGAAGAGAAATAGAGAGAAAGAAGAAAAGAATGCTAAGTCTGCCAGCGACTTTCATGCATTGGCAGGTACCAACGATGTGACATGCTGAGCAGGGCAGAGCTGATGATGGAGGACAGCATCGGTTCTCATGTCTACCACGGATGCCACTTGTGTCTACCACGGTCGTGGGGCAAATACCTGCCTGGGACAGACGAGAGCCCTGCGAGCTCAGGACACCTCTTCAGCTCAGCTGGAAGAAGAAGAATGCTTCCTCCCGCCTCAGCCCCAAAATAAAGCTGCGGTAAATCTTGGACAAGCCAGAACAACTGTTGCTGGGAGCTCTGCGTCTCCCTGCTCTCAGCACCCCCCCCCCCCAAATGCTACACATGTGCATGTCAGAGAGAACAATTCCAGTTTAATTTCCTGTAGTGCCCTATAAAACAGATTAAGGAAATATAAAATTGGAGCAGGCTCAGTTTGGGGAAAGCTGCTCTCTTTCCATTAAATTTTATTTTTTAATGGTAGCATTTAGAAGGAGCCTGCATGCAATCATGACGGAGGATTCATCTGAAGCCGCCAGTGGGATGTGCTGCACCCACGTACGGATTCTAAATGTCACACCGGAAACGGCAATGTAGATTGTCTGCCACATGAGAGGCACAGGGCTCTTTGAGAAATAAAAGGCCCCCAGAACTGATTTCCATCTCATCATATCTTTTTTTTAAAAGTAATTTTAGACTTGTGGCCATGTATTAAATAAAATGAATGAGATCAAATTATGATTTAAAGTTGGAAACAATATGGCTTTCTTATTAATTTTTAATATAAATATATTAAGTTTATCAAGGATCTCATATGCTTTCTACTGTGAGCCTGGGGAATGTAATAAATGACTTCCCCGAGCATAATTTAAATATGGATATAAAAATCAGAAGGAAAAGAAACACATGAAAGATAACAGTCTCTAGATTGGGTCACCACAGGGGACACTGAAGTGAGTTTCCCTCTTCTGTCCCTCCCAAGATGAAAGCGGTGTGTGTGCTGGGGGAGGGGGGTGGCCTGGGCATTCAGTAGGGGACACAGCGTGGAGCTTCACCCACAAGCAGCCCCAGGGCCACTGAACCCCTTTGCAACAGGCAGCAGGAAAGCCCAAAGCCTCCGAGGACCCATGGGAGCCCAGCAGCATCCCTGCAGACCCCACTCCCCTCCACACCTTCAAAGTCTCACTGTAAGTGTCAATTCCCTTTGAGGGGAATGTGCTGGGCGGGGGGGGGGGGGGGAGGCAGGCTATCCTTGAGTGACCACCTGACTACTCATTTCCCCTGAACTGTCAGGCACCTCCAGTGAGTAAGCCTGGGCCCATGCTGTGGAAGGGGCTCTGGCCCTGTTAGACAGTCTGGACCTCGGAGGTCATCGCAGTGACGGCAAGAGAGCTGGGATGCCCACGGGATGGAGGGTTACAGATGTGTTGAGCTCAGGGCTGCCTGTCACTGGCAGAAACCATGCCAGGAAGAGCTGCTGTTGCTGGGGCTGGAGCGATGGTTCAGTGGTTAAGAACACTGACCGACTTATTACTCTTGCAGAGGACCTGAGTTCAGTTCCCAGACCCCACAAATCAGCTCACAACTGTCTGTAACTCCAGTTTCAGGAGATCTAATGTCTTTTTCTGTCCTCCATCGGGACTGCATGCATATGGTGCACACACACACACACACACACACACACACACACACACACACACAGTTGCTTCTGTGTTACTGTCTTTAATCTGTCAATATAATGATGTTGTAAAAAGAGTTATTTATTTTTATCTTATGTGTTGAGTGTTTTGCCTGCATGTATGTAGGTACACTAGTCTCCTTAGAAGCCAGGAGAGGGCAATGGATCCCCTGGAGCTGGAGTTACTGATGGTGTAAGACACCATGTGCGTGCTGGGAACTGAACTGGGATCCTCTTAGCTTTGAATCTTTCCAGAACTAAGTCAGTAAGTATTAACATAGTCTCCCAGGGACTCTGAAAGAGTCACACATATTCCCGGGACGTTGGCATCATCATGAATAAACCTAAAGGTCATCTCGGGCTGCAGTGCGCTGTGGGACACACTACACCATACAGAGGGGAAGGCAGAACTTTGGTTTTGTCTCCAAGTACTGTTTTTGATTTCTACTTTGACTCCACTTGGTCTGACTCTTACACCTATGAACCTTCTACATTAATTGGTACTTGTTTAACGGCCCAGCAATGTGGCATATGTTCTACTGTGACATGCACTCTTTACATACTTGTAAAGAACATCTAGTCCGCCTTTGTTGAGGAGGACATTTTATAAACATCACCAAGGCCCGACTGACCAGTGGTGGTACTAAACTTTCCTCTGTCAGCTTTCTGTCTGGTTTTCTTCTCAACTGCAGACAGTGGCTTCATGCTGCTGCCTATCCTTGCCATTCTTTGTTTTCTTTCAGATCTACAGGTTTGGTTTGGTTGGGTTTCGAAACAGAGTCTCGCTGTGCTACCCAGATTGGCCTTGAACTTGCTAGGGTGTCCAGGTTGGCCTCCAACTAGGAATCCTCCTGCCTCAGGCTCCACAGCAGAGCTCTACCAGGTTTGTTTCCACTGTTTGAAACTGTGTGGTTTGGTGCAGGCACATTTAGTGTTATTTCAGCTTTTGAGTAGATGGCTACATTTCCATTCTAGGATGTCCTTGGTCTCTAGGAAAGCTTTCTTTGCCTTGAAGTCTACTCATATGATACTAACAAAGCCACTCCAGGTATCTTTCGATGATGTTTTCATAATGTGTTTTCTATCTTTTTATTCTCAGTCTGTCCATATCATTATATTTAAAGAGTTTCTTTTAGACAGTACATACTTGGGTTACTTTCAAATACATCTATTCTACCAATCTTTGTCTTTCAGAGTATTTAGGCAATTTATATAGACTACATCATTCACAATGTAATTATTACTACACTAGAGTTTAAATATACAACTTTACTTTTTGTTTGTTCTTTCTACCTTTTTTGTGTCTGTTTCTTTTTCAAATCCCCCTGTGTTCCCCTATCTATCTTTTAACATATCATTTAAAGATTTATTTACTTGTGGAGGGACTAGTCTTCATGTAGTCTAGGCTGGCCTTGAACTTGCTGTGTAGGTAAGAATGACCTTGAATGTCTCATCCTACTACCTCTACCTCCCTGGTGCTGAGATTATGTGAGTGCGCCACCACACTCCTGCAACGAGATGCCAGAGATCGAACCCCCGGTCTCCTGTATGCTAGGCAAGCACTCTACCAACTGAACTATGATGCAACCCATCTGGGAGTGTCTTTGAGTACATTCCTACACAGCTTTTTAAGAAGTGGTTGCGTTAGGACTCACTCCCTCATTCTCATTACAGTCTATTGGTGTCTTCGTTCTTAGCAGTTGGAATCAGGTACAGACTCTCTCTCTGTCTCTCTCTCTCTGTCTCTCTCTCTCTGTCTCTCTCTCTCTCTCTCTCTCTCTCTCTCTCTGTCTCTCTCTGTCTCTCTCTGTCTCTCTCTCTCCCCCTTTCCTCTTGGAACATAACTATCCAGCTGTTTTCGACACATACTTCTAGAACCCCTCAGACAGCATTAGAATTTTTGCTTCAACTGTCAACATAGACAACCGAAGAGGAAAAGGAAAACCCACTTATTCACATTTTTGCTTATTGTAGTCTTTCTTGCCGATGCTTCAAGATCTCTTCTTCTTTTTTTTTTTTTTTTTTTTTTTTTTTTTTTTTTTTTTTTTTTTTTTGGTTTTTCGAGACAGGGTTTCTCTGTGTAGCTTTGCGCCTTTCCTGGAACTCGCTTTGGAGACCAGGCTGGCCTTGAACTCACAAAGATCCGCCTGCCTCTGCCTCCCGAGTGCTGGGATTAAAGGCGTGCACCACCACCGCCCGGCAAGATCTCTTCTTCTATTGTTTTTTCTTTTGTTTTAGAGACTTTGGGCAGCAATTCTTTCAGGAGAGATTGGATGGTGATGAGTTCTTTTAATTTTCCTGTGACCGTGACCGGCTTGATTTCCCTTTCAATGCTTGACAGACACTTTTGCTGAATTCAGGTTTGGGGGTTACCAGTTCTTTTCTCTCAATACACGTGAAAACGGTGTGCTGTTTTGTAGGATTTCTGGTGATCCACTCTGATTCAGATTGTTCTTCCCCTGTTGGCAAGGACTCATTTTATATTCTCGCTACTCTGAGGATTGGTTTGGGATTTGAGTTCTATTCGAGTAATGAATCTGGGTGAGAATGTCTTTATGTTTAATTTGGGGGGATTTAAGTAGCTTTATATCTTTTTGCTAAATTAAGGTAGTTTTCCATCACTTAAGAAAACTATTGTAGTAAAATATATAAGTGACATCCCAAACTTGATCATGTCAGCTGGCTAGTCAGCTGTGCCGACTAGATAACAAGTTAGAGTCATGTGGAAGAGGGAACTGGAGTGAGAAAACGCTTCCACCAGACGGCCTGTAGGCAAGCATATGGGGCATCTTCTTGATGGATGACTGATGGGGGAGGGCCACCGTGGGCTGTGCCAACCCTCAGTGGGTGATCCTGAGTTGTATAAGAAAGCAAACTGAGCAGGCCAGAAAGAGCAAGTCAGTAAGCAGCACCCTTCCATGGCTTCTGCTCCGGTTCCTGCCTCCAGATTCCTGCCCTAAATTCCCGCCCCGACTTCTCTCGGTGGACTTACAAGCTGTAAGGTGAAATAGACCCTTTCCTCGCCAAGTTGCTTTGATTGTGGTGTTTAATCACAGCAAGAGAAACCCTAACTAAGACACCATGTCGGCCATCTTTAGGCGGCTAGTGCCACAGGCACATTCACACTATTGGGCAACCATGTCTGTCATTCACATGCAGAACATCTGCACCATGCCATGCTGAGGGGTGTCTGTTACATAGCAAGTGCCTACCCTGCGTGTTCGCCCTAGACCCTGGGAACCACTGCTCTGCTTTCTGCTGTGAGCAGTTATTCTAGGTGCCTCACAAATGTGGAATCACGTAGCACATGTGTGTCATATGTAATTAGTGTAATACCTTCAAAGTTCATCATGGCATAGCATGCATGAGAGTTGCACTCCTTTTAGGGCTGGATAATATGCTTTTGTGTATCTATAGCTACATTTTTCACTCCACTGATGGGTTGCCTTTTGATGCACAGTGCTTAGAATTTTGATAAAGCTCATTTTGTTGGCCACTAGGTCTTCAATTGCCCAGGCCTTTGTCATAGTCAAGCAATCATTGCTAAATCCGATGTCGTGAGGCTTTCCTTCTTGGTTTTAACCTGTTTATAGTTTTAGCTATTATGTCGAGGATTTTCATCCACTTGAGTTACTTTCTCTATATGGACATCAGTTTCTCTAACACCATTTGTTGAAGTGACTGTCCTTTCTTATTGAGTGGTGCTGTTGAAAATTACTTTTCCATATGTGTGAGGATCTAGTTCTGATTTGTACTGTGTACATGTTGGTCTATGTGTCTATCTTTACATGAGTAACATACTGTTTTGATTACTATAGCTTTTGTTTTGCTAACTATAGTAAGTGTTGAAATCAGGAATTGGCATTCTCCAACTTGGTTCTTTTTAAAGATTTGTTTTGGCTATTTTGTTGGGGATGAGGTTGTCTCTTGAGTTTCCATGTGAATTTTAAGACTGATTTTTCTATTTTGATGAGAATGTGTATATCATTCTGAGCAATGTTGATATCTTCAGTTTTCCAATCCATATGCATGAGATGTCACTGTTTATATTTTAATGTCTTTCCGTCATCATTTTGGTTAATTTCTAAGTGTTTTATGGTATTACAAATGGAAATATTCAATTTCTTTTTTGTTAGTAGATAGAATGACAGATGACTTATGAATGTTGACTTTAGGTTATACTAATTTGCTAACTAATTTATTAGTTATAGTGTGTGTGTATGTGTGTGTGTGTGTGTGTGTGTGTGTGTGTTTTCAACATATAAAATTTTGTCATCTGTGGACAGAGATAAAGCTTACTTTTTCTTTTCTAGATTGGATGATTCTTCTATTGTTTCAAGTACCTTCTATATTTATTCTTTTTCTCTTCTTCTTCTGGGAGTGTAATCTCAGATGCCTAACATTACTAGTCACTGGTCCCCAGGTCCTCAAGGCCTTGTTCAATTTTACTTTTACTATGCTTTTTTCCCTGTGTGATTGTTTTCAGAGTGGGCAGTTCCTACCCTTCTGTCTTTGAGTTTCCTGGTCCACACTGTGACCACTCTTCCCGTGATGAGTTCCTCTTCACTATTTTGCTCACTGAATTTATTGGCTCTTAAATTTCTATTTGTTCCTTCACATCTTCTCTCTCGTCACCAAGACTCTCTCTGTTTTTTCATTTGTTTGGATAGTATTTGTAATTGCTCACTCAAGCATCTCGATAACGGCTGTTGTAAAATCACTGTCAAATGATTCTAATGCATCTGCTATCTCAAAGCTGGCGTCTGCTGATCGCTGTTAAAGATTAGGACTGGTTCTTTGTATGGTAAGTGATTTTTCAACTGAAATACAGGCCTTTTGAGAATCCGAATTTTATGCAAACCTTGTTCCATCCGGCTGCCCCTGGCACCACTCGGGAAGGGGGTTTGAGCATTACACTTTGTTGGTGCCAGGCAGAGACACAAGTCCAGGTTTCCTACCCAGCTCCTCGCCACTACTGAGTTTAGAATTGCCAATAGGGAAATTTATGCTTATTTTCCTTACGATGGTTTAATCACAATGCTTGTATTTCATCCATTATTTTTTGTTTTCCTCCTCTTTCATAAAATTTGGTTTAAAAATGTGTGCGTGCGTGTGTGTGTGCGCGCGCGCGCGCGCACATGAGCACACCCCCCCATGGAGATGTGTACTGGTACCCACAGAAGTCAGAAGAGGGTATTGGATTCTCTGAAGCTGGAGATACAAGAGGTTGTGAGCCTTCTCAAGTGAGTGTTGGGAAAGGAACTCATGTTTTCTGGAAGAGCAGCAAGTACTTTTAAACACTGAACCATCTCTCTAGCTGCATCCCCTCTCTTTCTTGTTGTTTAAAAACACACACCTGATGTTATTATTTCCTATTGGAATTTAGTAGGTGACATTCATAAGTATCAGAGCCAGGTGCTTTGATGGCATCAGTGGCATTTATGGCATGCCCCCATGTCCTTTTCCCTTTTGTCTTCTTTCCCTCCCTCCCACTGACCCACATGCCAAGTTGTGACCCTGCATGTGCAGAGGGGCCAAACATGCATAAAGAGTCTTAGAAAGGCCTTGGGGCCTTCCAGACAAGACTGTGGATCTGTTCACTTTCCTCTGGCGAGGCAGGGGCTCTGATCAGATTCCTAAATGTGAACATGAGCACAGAGGTTAAAAACTACTGTAGAGAGTTAAGAAACGGGAAGAGGACAACTGCATGATTTGGCTGTTGTGAAGGGCTGGAAAGCAGGGCGCAGACTGGAGCAGAGACCTGCGCGGTTGTGCTGTGGGATCCGCCTGGATGAGAGGGTGTAGCTGACAAGTGCGCATGAGTGAAAGGAGCAACTTCCGGGACCTGAAGCCTGTACTTCCTGTTTAGGACCAGACTAGCCAAACAGATCCTCAAAACAAGAGGAGAAGAAACATAGTGAACCTGGGTTGCAAAAGGCATCCAGGAAAAGGAAGGATGACTGTAACTTGACTTCTACTAGCAAAGCACCACGAGCAAAGGAATCAGGCTCAGAGCCAGATCGTGGAGTCGGCAGCAAGCAAATCCACAGAAAAACATCTGCCCACTGACACAGAAGTCAGATTAGTAACAAAAGCCTTCCAAGAAACATCTGGAAAGAAATGGATTAGAGGGGAGAAAATGCAGAGGAGCGCTGTGCAGGGACGGCAGGACGGCTGTGTGGCCATCCTGAGACGTGAACTCCAGCTGAGAAAAGAGGGGACAAGCAAAGGACATCAGAGCTGGCCGAGCGAGCGGGTCCCTCCTCCAGGAGGCTGGATCCGAGCTGAACCCGTAAGGCATTCCCGTTCCTGTTTCTGAAGATGCTCTCAGATCTGCTTCATGCTCGGGCTTTGAAAACCGTACGGAAGCTGTTTCATTTCATTATTCTCAGGGTTTACTCAGTAAAGAGGGTAGCTGTTACAAGGGTGAATGAAGCAGAGAGCTTCCTTCCTGCTTTTCAGGTTGCCTGAATGCTGGGGAAACCCAGGAGAAAGGCTTTCTGCTGGAAGCCCGGGACCTGCACCTTCACTCATAGGTCACACATGTTCTCACAGGGCAGTGTAGGTTTGAGTCATCTGCTAAGAAATGCTCAGAAACGGTCATGAGAAGGTCTGCTACAGAGGCAGCTCAAAGAGCAGGGCCCTACTGGGCTCCTATTCATTAAGAAATCCACCCACTCCAGCGGGAACTGGTTTGGGGGGATGACACAAGTGTCTGTGTTTGGTGCCATCAGGGGACACATAAGATACATCAGTCCCTTGAGGAAGTCCCACTCTCCTTGGGGTAACACTCCAATATGAAGGATATAGTTAGTTGTTCAAGAGGAAGACCATGTTGTAACCCCAAACTGTAAACACAATAAAGGTTCCAAACGCTTGAGCAATCTCAAGCATACCCTCAGTGATGCCTCAACCACTTCTGCAAACAATGCCAGAGATGAGTTATTATCCTCATCTAAAAACAAACAAACAAACAAACAAATAATTAAAATCATGGCCGGGCAGTGGTGGTGCGCACTTTTAATCCCAGCACTTGGGAGGCAGAGCCAGGTGGATCTCTGTGAGTTCAAGGCCAGCCTGGTATACAGAGTGAGTTCCAGGACAGGCACCAAAACTACACAGAGAAACCCTGTCTCGAAAAAAGAAAAAAAAAAGAAAAAATAAATAAAATCATAATCAGAGAGACTAAGTGTCTTGCTTTGAGTTACAAAGCTATGTGGTTGGACTAGAACTTGAGCCCGTGACCCAAAAGCTGGCACTGATGCTCCATCATGGATGCCAGGGAACATATTTGCTCTTGGGGTACTCATAAGAACATATTAGAAGCTTGGAGACTTGTCTTAAGGCCAACAGTGTTTGGAATAAGCCTGGGACTGTCTCGAGTCAAACAGGTTTGTCCTGGGCGAGAGCATGTTTTAAAGTCAGATGCATGGCAGATGACCCTATGCCACTCCCAGAACACCCTTCCCTTGGCTTTGCTCAGCACTCACACGTGGGCTTATTTCTGGTGCCAAGAGTAGGGAATGCCAGCAGATTTCCAAGAGAAGCTTCTGGATAGGGTGTGGCAACCTCACAAGAAGAGGATAGGCATGACAGGGGGTAGACTGAGTGCAAGAGGTGTCACAGGCTGTTCTGGAGGGTCACCAGAAGGTTCTGGCCATGGTCTGCATCCTCTGCACAAGCCACATCACCCATAAGCCCACACTGAGATGTCTGTGTGGACTGGCTTAGGTTGTCTTTGCAGCTGAGGGTGTTTGACACCCCCAGCTGAAGCTCTACAATGATGGCAAGGTTTCGGCCCCCAGTGAAGAACGGAAGAGAGCCAGACATACTCTCATGTCTACCCCCGCCTTGCCTCCAAAATGGCATCAGGGATTCAGCTAGGCTTGAAGGCATTTCTGTACACTTAGTGTTTCCAGAAAGCATCATCTCCTTAAATGGGACAGTTGAGAGAAGGGAGGAGCCTTGCATTCTAGTGTGGATTTTAAAAACTTTTCACATGTCTGTCTCCTCCATTAAACTGTGGGGACGATAATGGGTCTCATTCAGAATAGCAACGTTATTTAATCAACAACTCACATTGAATTAAACAGAATATGCAGAACTGGCTGTGCCTCAGAGAGATTTAAATGGGCTTTTGCACATCTTCAACTTAGTGTTTCATTTTCCAAACATGAACGGAAACACTTGTCTTGCCTTACAACTGTCATCTGTCACAAGGACCAAGTATAACCATGTATGTATGAGCCCCACACAAACAGAAGGGCCAATGTGATCACTTATGAAATACCTATAAGCATGGCTACCCTGGGTTGGGTACATGATATATGTGGGGAGCTTTCTCTACGTTATTGTTTTCTATTGGAATGTTCACTCAGCGGACCAAAGGAAGTGTAAAGACCTAAGAGTTGGTAAATCAGTATTGATTGACAAAGGGCCACAGCCTGTTCTGGCAGCAGGGAGAAGAAAGGGGAGATGCAGAGGCTAGAGACTGATGGCCAGGTCTTGCTTACCATAAGAAGAGACATACTGTGTTCAGAGCATGTGGAGAAGGGTAATTTGTAGGACAGAGCACATTTGTAGTGGTGTTCTGAGACTCACCCCAGTTTGTAAGAGTGACTGTTAAAATCATCATGATTAGGAGCCCGGGGAGATAGTTCAGTAGGTTAAGTGTTTGTCATGCAAGCATGAGGACCCGAGGTTGAGCCCTAGGACCCATGTTAGGAGCTGGGTGTAGAAGAGTGGCCTTAAAATCCCCAATGCTGGGGAAATGGAGACAGTCAAATCCCTGGTACTCACTGGCCACTCAGTCTAGTCCAATCAGTGGGCTCCAAGCAGCAAAGAGCCCATGTTTCCCCCAAATAAGGTGGCTGGCTCTTGAGGAATGACACCTGGTTGACCTCTGGTCTCCACATGCATGCACACACACCTATACATACACATGCACACATAATACACAAGCAGGCGGCTTCTACACCGACAGTGTAAAATGAATTACATTTGGGTACATTTTATACCACAGAAATTGGCAAGTGTGACATATGTTTTGAGAGATGGTTGTTAAACATTTAACAGCACACTCAGGCGTGTGTGTGTGTGTGTGTGTGTGTGTGTGTGTATGTGTGTGTACCCATGTGCTAAAAATAGAGCTTAGCAATCACCAAGTAGAGGCCTGGCAACAGCCAGAGGAAGGTACACCAGGCAGAACCCAAGTCTTGGCACACTCACCAGCCTCAGATTCTTCATGGCTTGAGGAAACATGCCTTGATGTAGCTGCAGCTTGCCAACTTTCATTACTTGCACACCTCTGACGGGATGGCTTCCAGGGAAAAAGATCCTGGGGGAGATCAAAAGGGCAACAGTGTTAGCAGCTCTCACTGACTAATACCTTTGCAGACAGTATTTCATCCGAAGACTGGGAAATAGGGGAAGAGCTGGCTGTGAATGTTAATGAGCTCCTGAAGTGAAATTAGTTTGTGATCAAGAAGCCAGTACCGAGAGGAATGGCTATATAATAACCTCTCTTCAGAGTCCTAGAATACCTTCTGCACTGGGAGTCGGGTCGGGTTATACAACTGGATGGCTTTATGGTTAACAACAGAAAAGAGGAAATCTGTCTGGACCTCTGCAATTACATCTAGAGGATGCCACACTGCATTCTGGAATATGAACCTGGGCCAGGTCCTCTTCCACGAAGCTCCAACACTAACCCAGCTCCCACCAACATATATTTGTGGAATAAATGGAAGGGATCTGCTGCCACACAGGAGCATTTCACCCCAGGCTACATGGGCTCACAGACGAGGAGCAGCTGAAGAAGGGAGGGCCCAGGGCCAGCGTTAGCTAGGAGATGGCTCTAAAGATGGCCACGTGACCGTCCAGGCAGGTGCCTCCCTCCTCTGGAGAAGCAGCACTGGGGGTGTTCCCGCACGCTATCAATACATATTTGTTGACTAAATGAATGGGCATTTCTCCGATTCCAAACAGAGGCTGCCACACCCCCTCTGCGAAGCCCTTTGACTGAGTCTTGGTTGTAGCATCCATCATGGTCCACCGTTCTACAGCAGCTATGTGCTTACTTTCTCTCACCACTGGTTAAGGTGCCCCAGTCTATACGTCTATACATATAACTCAACTCATACTTGGGGCCTTTCGTGTTGTCTTAGTTTCTTCTCCTGTTTCTGTAGCAAAATTCCGTGACAAAAGTAACTTAAAGGAGAAGGGGTTCACTGACTGACAGTTCCAGGCTACCGCCCAACATGGCAGGGAATTCAGTGTCAGGGAATCCACAGTTGGTAAGATTATGTCCATCCACAGTCAGAAGAGGATAGCAATAAACTCCTATGTGCTGATGTTCAGCTTACCCTTTCCATTATATACAGCATGGGATCTCTAGCCCAGGGAATGGTCCATATCAAGACAATTCCCTAGAGACCTTCTCAGAGGCTAACCTTTAGACAGCCTCACCCAGGTGAGCCCAGAGGCATGTCTCCTAGCTGTCAAGTTAGCAATTAGTACCGACTGTCACAGGCGTATAGTACAGCATAGGATGGGTGCGGTGGTGGATCAAGAGTGAGGACTCCGGACTGTGTCTTATCATATTGGATCCTACAGTATTGTCTATTCTGCCTCCAATAGGCTCTCTAGGCCAGTAGTTCTCAACCTTCCCAATGCTGCGACCCTTTAATACAGTTCCTCGTGTTGTGGTGACCCCCAACTATACCATTATTTTCATTGCTACGTCATATCTGTGATTTTGCTACTGTTAGGAACCATAATGTAAATGTTTTGAGATAGAGGTTCGCCAAAGGGGTTGTGACCCACAGGCTGAGAACCGCTGCTCTAAGTGAACGCCGAGCTTCTGATGTCTACGAAGGATCACATCGAGGCTCCGGGGAAATACCACACTGGACAGGCACGAGTGTTTCCCTCAAGGCCCAGCGATCTCACTAGACACAGACAAACATTCATGCCTGAGTTAAAATAGCATTAGAGGAAGGAGAGTGAATTCGTGCTCATATCCTGCGAATCATATACTCAGTTCCGTGAGTGGAGGGAGAAGATGATACAGCGGTTAACGAGAGAACTGACTGGTGGCTGGTGGACTGGAGGAGGACACATGGGGTAAGCTGGCTCCCAAGAACTTGGAATGACTCTATCAGAGGAGGAAGGATTGGGCATTTAGACAGCCAGGGAGGACAAGCAGAACGCACTCCCGATGTGGAGACGGAGGCACCTGCCTTTATAGCCCACGGCCGCACAGATAGTCCAGGAGCTGATTTTGACAGTGTATGGCCCTGTATGGCTCTGCCTCAGCTGCCCTCCCTCTACGAGCCGGCTGAACCCACAGTTAAGCTCTCCCGTGTAACCGATCTTCCGCACTCCGTTCCCTTGACTCGGCTCCTCGCCATGGAATTCGATACAGAGACCTACCTATTCATGCTCTCCCAAAGGTAGATTGCTAACCTGGGGGCAAGCACTGTGCCCCGGAAGGCGGACATGCCTCTTTACAGACCCAGGAGAGGAGGAGAGTGAGCACAAAGCGGACACCTGGGTCCCCGATCTCCTTCATCTCTGGTGTGCGCGACGAGGTCAACCGTTCCACCCCCTGTCCCTTCCAGAATGAACATCATTATGGAGTTGGATGAAAATGACTTCAAGATCCTCAGACAAAAGGCTTAAGTGCAGGACGCCATTATCAGAAGGTAATTGCCCCAGACACGTTCCCTGAAAAGCACACCTGGATTTGGGGTTTTATTTTATTGCTGTGAATGTGGTATAGTGAAATTTAAAGGCCAAAAAGTAATTTTATACTAATAATCTCTGCACTAAGTGGGTGCCTGTCATGTCAGTGAGCAGAAGGAAAGGAAAAGCTTCGGTTCTGCGACAACGGCAGAGAAAGTGGTGCATAATTACGCCGTGACAGGTACCTGCCTCGGTCACCGGAAGATTAAAAACAGAGTGGAGTTTCTTAAGGGAGGGTGAGCAGGAGGCTTCTGTGGGGGGTGGGGGTGGGGGTGGGGGGTGAGGGCACCCACACAAAAATTCAGTGAGCCGGCTCTTAGTCAGGGGCTGCCAGGGACGACTTTGGTTCCCGGAGGCCTCCCAGCTGACATGTGGAATCATCGAGTCATGCTTATTGGCTGGAGCAGCACCCCAGGGGGCTCTGGTGGGGGTGGGGTGGGGGTAGGGGGTGAGGCTCACTCTTGCTGGGTGGTCTGCTTGGGGTGTGGGCTTTCCAGGAACCTCCCGCATAGGGAAGGGATGAGAGAGGGGAGGGTCTACTGGTCTTCACCTACAGGGCTACCGGATGTCAATCAAGGCTGCAGAGAGAGCCTGAAGGTTGGCTGGGGTGCACCGGTAATCAGGGTGTGACAGGGGGAAGCACAGATGTGAGACGCCGGGTTCCGGGTCCAGTACTTTCAGGCCTCTTCAAGAGTCCAAGGCATACTCTTACCTCGTTGGACACAGAGCTAGGCTGGAGGATTAAGGACTGAGTCACAACATAGACAGGAGCAGGAGTATCCATCCCTCTGTTCCCTCCCGACACAGCACCGACACTGGTGCTTGGGGAGCAGCGAGCACCACAGTGACTTGGGGAGCAGCAAGAGGGAGCTGGTTCAGACTGAGGAGAAGATGGGATGCTGGGCTCAGCCTGTGGGGCATGGGAAGGGACAGGTCACTCTGCTGTGGTAGGGGGAGGCTGGATGCAGAGCTGGAGGGAAGGCACCCTGAGGCCAGGCTGTTCACTGCAGACATATCCGACTCCCAGCTCCCTATCAATGCTACCCTCTTGAGGGGAAGAAGAATGCTTCACCAGCTAGGACACACCGAGAACTGGAAAAGAAGCCCTCGTGTCCGAGACACCTCGGTTAAGACTGTGGCCACAAAAAAGGAGGATTTGAGACAAACAAAGCCATAGAGTTGATTCAACGGAATCTTTGAGAATTCAAAGGACATGGAGAAGAGAAGCCCTGTGCAGGACCTTTGCAGCATGCCCAGCTTTCTCCCACATCAAACAGCAACGCTCACATTGCTTCAATAGTGGCTGAGCTTGGCATTTACAGGGAGGGAAGCATTTATCACTCAGGCCTATTTTAAAAACCTGAACATAAAGCATTTGCTGGTCCTAAAATGAGAGCTTAGCCTGCCTGTTGAATCTACATCTCTGAGTGAATATGTAGACCTAGTTGTGTATGGGTTTTAGCTGAGAAATGTGGAATGGTGATGGAGCTTGAAAAACCAGTTTGCATCTCCTGAAAATCTGGTCCATGGGAGAAAGGTATCACTAGATAAAGCTACTAGACCAAAGGATGCTGGAGAATCTTCCAGTGGTGGGGGTTGCAATCTGAACCCACCAGTCACTGACATGGGGCAGCCAGACACTGAGTGCTGTCTGATGGGACACGGTTGAAATTATTTGGCATTACCTATACAGCTCCCTTGCCAAACCAAACAGAAACCAACAAACCAAAACAGAATCTAATGGATCCCATAAAATTAAATTCCATTTTATGGGAAACACAAGTGATAAAGAAAAGGGTAGAAGCAGCTGGCTGAAAGCTGAGGCTGTGGGAATCCACGGGACCTCAATGCAGGGTCCTTAACAGGTCATGGAAGGAGGAGGAAGAGAGGACAGGGAAGACCAGTCGAGATTTCAAAAGACTTGAGAGACGTAACAAGCACATGCAATACGTTGGCCTGGTGTATTCTGATCCAAACAGAGCAGTGGTAAAAGGCCTTTCTCAGATAACGAAGGAAATCTGAGCATGCGATGGCATTTGAGCTTTAAGGAAATGTCCACCTGTTTTATGTTAAATGATGTAATGTCTGAGACATGATTTAAATATCTTCAGCAGAATCTCTTTTCCCAGCAATGGTGGATTAGCTTGCTTCAGACCAATGCCTGCTACGAACAAGAAAAAATGGTCAAAATATTTTAAGAACCCTGTTTGAAGGTAAGCCAGACCATGGAAGCAGCAGGGTCCTAATGATTCACGTTTGTGGAAAAGACTGGAAGCTTAGGGAGGTGAGCTGTATGAGCAACTTTTCCTTGTGATGCTTTGAAAAGAGAGCCAGGACCAGGAACACCAACCAGCTGAGCAATGGCTCTGATGGCCTCACTGACAGGGGGACACACAGTAGCCTACACGGAGGACTCAACAGGAGGAGGCATGTGAATCAACACCAGGCTTTTATCAGCGGCTCCCAAAGGACTGCAGCCTAGGAATAGTATGGTAGACCAGACACAGACCAGCCACTACCAAAGTGAATCACTTCATCCACACCTTGCCTGAATTCAGGTGATATGTTTTTACTTTGATTGCTAGCAGCAAAAATATACTTCTGTGAGTGACATAGCATCATCCAAGTCTCGAGCTATCTGTTTGATTTCTCTGTACAACATTCTGCAGTCAGTAAAACTATAACCAGGTGCACAAGAAGGTAACTATCAGAAGACCAAGGGAGAGGATTAATAGAGACCGTGGATCAGACCTTTGTACTAAAATATTTAGGTTCTGAGAGAAACTTTAAAAGAACTATAATAAGTCAGATGTGGTGGTGCATACCTTTAATCTGAGTGTTGACTCCGGAGGCAGAGACAGTTGGATCTTTGTGAGTATGAGGCCAGTCTGGTCTACATAGTGAGTTCCAGGACAGCCAGGACTATGTAGAGAGACCCTGTCTAAACAAACAAACAATAATAAGTATATTTAAATTTTAAATAAGAAAAGCTATTGGCAAAGATCAGAATTATATAAAAACTGGCAGCAGAAAATCTAGAAGTGATAACTCAATAATTTAAGATCAGTTTCGTCCTGGCTCTGGCTCTGTAAACTGGAATGCAGGACGAATGAATGTATTTATCATGATTCACAGGAGGGAAATGCACATTAGCTGGAATCTCAAAGGTGAGAAGGGAAGAGGTGAGGCAGAACAAGGTCTGAAGCATTAAAGCCTGAGAAATTTCACAAATAATACAAGACAGCAAGACACAGATTCAAAAATACAGCTTCCTGAAGACGGTTCACCAACGGGAAAGAGTTGACAAGGATAAAAGACAACATGGTGGTCATCATGGAAGCCAGGCACTGGATATGAAGACTCATCCGATTACTGTACTTTTGTGAATGGCTGACAATTGAACCAAACCAAAACAAAACTACCCAGGTCACTGGGTTTTACTTTTCTCCCTTTAGAGAGGCTGAAGCCTTCTCTTGCCAGAGCGTCCACAGGAGTCACAGAGGTTCACTGCTCACAGGCTACAGGTAACCTTGGGTTGACTGTACTGACGGGGGTTGCCTGACTGCAGCCTTTGGAGCTGTAGTACCCTGATGAAGTACTGAATGTCTTCTAGGTAAAAATGAGCTTTTAGACAATACCATCCCAGGAGAAAATTTCCAATTATTTTGTAAGCTTGGTGCCTAAAGCAGATATTAAAACTCTACCTTTTAGGGAGAAGGAAGGAAGGGACAGAGGGAGGAAGAAGGAAGGGAAGGAGGAAGAGAGGAAGGGAGGGAGAGAGAGAGAGAGAGACAGAGAGAGAGAGAGAGGAGAGAGGGATGGGGGTAAGGAGGAAGAGAGGGAGGGAGGAATGGAAAGAGGGAGGGAGGAAGGGATGGAGGAAGGGAAGGAGGGAGGAATAAACAGATTCCTACAAGCACAAGTCTCCAAAGGGGCTGGAGTTTTATCACATTCTGAACCTTAAACCGAAATAACAAACACACAGTGAGTGGGGTGCGGCGCTCCCCCACTCTGTTCCAGACGCTGACCTGACAGAAAAAGGGCAGGAGCAGCAGCCTGCACTCAGTACTGAGCGACTTGGCTTCAGGACTCCAGTCGCTGGGAGGAATCAGCATCAGGCACCACGGGTAAGCGGGACAAGGCTATGTGAGCAGCCCCAGACTCCTATGCGCCCCAGGCTCTGTTTAATTTAAAGCAGCTGCTGTATGGAACTTATTTATGTCTTTGTGACAGGGAAGCTTTGATTTGTAACAAATAAGTTTCTTGTTGTTTCCTTCTCCTGCTCCCTCTGACCCTCTCTAACAGGGAACAAAGCCAGAGAGGAGAGACAGGCCACACTGCCCAAGAAACCCTCACCGTGGCCTCACTTAACCCACACTACTAGTCCGGAAAGCTGCTAATCCCCAAGTGGATGGACCATTGCCAGTGTCCCCACCTCCATCCCAGTGTCCATGCCCAGTGTCCCACCTCCATCCCCAGCTCCAACAGCACTGGGGATGATCAGCTGTGATTCCCACTTGTGTCTCAAATCCTCAACTCCTGCTGTGCCTATGACATGTGGGACCAGCATCCCACACCACCGGGAAGGTCAGGTGTGTCTCTGCCACCTCTGCGCACATTACTTAGTGTGAGAAGAACGTTCACAGAGCCACACTGTGACGGCACCTGACAACATTACAATGAGGTCTTTCTTGGGTTTCTTTTACTCCACAAAATTACAAAGTGGGACCATTTCTGCACACAAAATAATACATCTCACATTTCACTTCTCTTACACATTTCCAAGTAGGCCCTTTGCCCAACAGGTGGGGCTTTCTTATTCTCACAAATCTGATGCTCATGAATCATTCGGGTATGATCCGCTGTTGAGATGCATCTCTAATTAGATATTAAGAATCTGAAAAAGCTTTTTGTTTAGTCTAAATGTCCACATAATCCAGGCTCAGGAGTAGAGACTGGGCTGCAAAGCAGCAAATTAAAATGAGGGAGACAGAGATGTGGGCTGCAGGAACATCACGACCATGTCACATCACCATTGCCCAGGTCTAGAAAAGTGACAGGCCAGTGTTGTATGCACTGGGAATGCACACAGCCATATTCAAACACAAACTCTTACATTCGCCAGGGCTGGCAAATATTTGGCAATTAGTTGTAAGACATGGAAATCACCTGACATTATTGCAGAGTTAAAAAAAAAAAAGATAGACAAATGATCCTTGTGGAGGAGGGGGCGGAAAGATGGTGGGAACCAGAGGTAGGTGACATCTGCGTCAGAACAGTACTTGCCAGGCACCGCAGGGCCGCAGCACACACGGACTGTGACTACACGCTCCAGACCTGTGCAAAAGCAAATCAGTCAATATCCTAGCACGAGGGGGAAGGGCTCCCAAAGTCCCGCCGCCTGCCCGGGAACTATTGGCAACTGAGGGCTGCTGGCGGAACAAGAGTCAGTTTTCCTCGGGATGTGATCCTGGAGAGGCTACCCATGCTCCAGAAGACAGTCCCACACCTGTTCCTATAGAAGCCTATGAAGTGGGTTACTTTCCAAGAGCCAAAAGGATCACTTGGGTCCTTTTTACCTTTGCCCATTCTTTATAAATTCAGGGTGAGTGTGCATCTACACAGAAAGCCTGGCTGAGGCTGGAACAGCCAGGTTGCTTCTATATACTGCCTGTTAAGAGGCTCATGCAGATAGGTGAACCAATTCTGAGCCACGATATCTGGACTTTGATGAGTCTTTAAAGAAAACGAACTAAGAACTGAGTGCCCATTGCTTACATCCCTAACTTTCAGATCGTCTCTGTATTTGTGCGTGGTCATACCGCCCTGAATGTGCTCCCTACCTCACCAAATGCTTTATGTGACGCTTCACCAAAGGCTGGATTTCTGTAGTGGTTTCCTCTCCCCTCTGCCAAACCTGCTCCTCCTGCAGCCCCCCAACCCCAACACACAATGACACCATAAGACAAAGTAGGAAAACTGTCCCACAAACTGGACAGAATACCGGGGCAGACAGGACAGTGTCCTACTTCATGTTAGTGGCTTTCTCTTTAATACTCCTAATGGTGACAGGATTGTCCTTTGCCTTTAGCCTGTTTGGTGTCCTGCAGCAATGTTTTAAGGGATGAAATATCTGACGATGTTTTTAAGTGCTTTAGAAAGGCCAACCGCGATAACGAATTACACAATCGCTGTACATTAGTTACTAAGTCCTGGAGAAAACATGGGAACGCGATTTTTACCAGGATATTTTTGTTAGTCCTTTTCAACCTATTCTTCCTTACTGTACAGGCCACGAGAGCCAGCTCTGAAGTTGAGCGTGACCACTGAAGCCTCTTGGGAGCTGAACGCTGACGTGACTGTGCTATTCTGACATTACTGTTTTGGGAAGAGCTTTTGTAAGTAGAGTCTGAACATTTTTTTTCTAAGATTTTAAAAATATTTATTTGAACCTGTTCAAATTTGTGAAACTTTGATCCCATTCTGTTTCAAATATGGTAGCAGGCTAGGGACCATTGTTATTCTTTCTTGAAAAATGATGTAAAATGTTAAAGTTTGTTAAAAATTCAGTAAGTGCTGTGGGATAGTAAGAGCTAGAAGGACCCCTAAGAAGCAAGTAGGATGATATAACGATCGTGGGGCTGGCAGGATGGAAGAGCAAGCCTGGTGTCTACCAAACCTACAGGATCTAATGGGAAATCCTCTCTGGTCAGCCATGGACAGGCATGGATAGATGGTATGTAATACCCCTCCCCCAACTCCTCTCAATCCTCCCCACCACCCTCCCTACCCAACTTCATGTTTTTTCCCTCTCTTTCTCAAAAAATAAAACAAACTTAAAAAAAAAGAAAAGAAAAGAAATCTAGTAAGACAAAAAAATAACAAAATGTGCACAAAAACCATGGAGTCTATTAAATCAAAAGGAGAGGAAATGGAACTGGGCTTCCTGTCTGTAAGCTCAGGCACCGCGCTATCGCTCCCTTTGTCTAATATAAAATGATGGGGTAGGAGAGAGGACCGAGCAAACCCGATGCCACAGTGGTCAGCAAATTACACTGGATTTGATTAGTGCTTTACAGCTACTCACTCTGCTTAGATCAGACTGCCGTTCTATTAAATCCATCCCACGGAAGAAGACAGTAGAACAGTAGAAAGAACGGTAGAAAGGTAGGGAGCAGAGATAAATTAGGAAAATTTGTATCAACACACAGTAAGAAAGGAGTAATTAGCTCTTGTTTTCTGAAGTATAGTCCATAGCATTCATGATCTTTTTCAAGACAGGCAGAAGACTTTGACGGTTCCCCAATACATACAGATGCTCAATGTTAGAGGCCTCAAGGAACCACATCATTTTATATTTACGCTTCCCTGTTATCAAACAGTGCAATCATTTAAAAGGGGCTTCCTTTACCTCTACTTTAAAATTGAAGAAGCATTGGGATGCAATTTTCCAGGGTCTGTTTAATGTAGCCAGGATGGAATTCAAACCACCGGTCTTGATATATAAAATTTTGCATGAAAGTGTATTCTTTTTAAAAACATAACATTTCTCTATGTGATTAAAAAAAAACTCTAGCCTTTTACATAAAAAAAAGAATTAAAAGGCACATGCTTATTAATGATCTCCCTAGAGTTCCATGGTATCTAGAAAGAAAATGCATCTTCCCAACGCTTGAGTCTTCAGTGCTTCTCTGCTCATGGACTCTCCTCTGACAAGCCAGGCGGTCAGGGAGACACAGCAGGTTAGCCCTGCCCTTCTCTGGAGCCCAGATATACAAGCCCCCCTTTAGACCACTGCACTGTGTATGCACTTCATATGCTTTGTTACATAACCAAATCCCTACTGAGAGGTCAAATCATTCAGTTCCTTTCACGTTTCTGGAGAAGTCTTTGCAGTCATGAGATCACTATCTTCCTTCATACTTTCAACTTGCAAAATTTTAAGTTTTCTACAATGCAGACATCTAGCCAGTATTTTATTTATTTGCTTATTTATTTATTTAATTTATTTGTGTGTGTGTGTGTGTGTGTGTGTGTGTGAGAGAGAGAGAGAGAGAGACAGACAGACAGACAGACAGACAGACAGACAGACAGACATGTGCAGGTTCATGTGTGGTCAGTGAAAAACTCTGGGGAGTCATGCTTTTCTTCACCTTTAGGGCAGTGGTCCTCAACCCTCCTAACACTATGACCCTTTAATACAGTGCCTCATGCTGTGGTGATTCCCCAATCATAAAAATATTTTGTTGATACTTCATAACTGTAATTTTGCTACTGTTATGAATTGTAATGTAAATATCTGATATGCAGGATATCTGATATGTGACCCCTGGGAAAGGGTCGTTCGACCCCCATGTGACCCTTTGGGGGGATTGAGAACCACTGCTTTGGGATCTCCTTACCACTGCTGCACTGCATACTCCAGGCTAGCTGTTCTGGAGCTTCTTCCTGTTCCTGTCTTCGCCTCCCATCCCGCCAAGGGAATGCTGGGATTACTTATGGACACCACCACACCTGGCTTTCCCCATGGGCTTCAGTGACCAAACGTGTCATTGGGCTTATGTAGCAGGTATTTTCACTCACCGCGTCATTTCCTCAGCCTGCAAGCAGCATGTTTTGTAAAGGGCAGAATAAAAGAAAGCTGGAAAGAAGAATGAATGTCCCTGAGGAGAGGGGTCCCCTCTGTTGGAAGCCCTGTGCATTTTGCCATTGTCAAGAGGGAAATGAGTCAAGAATTTTAAACATTTCACCGAAGAAGCAAACAATTGAGTTTATTTTATTTTGTTATTTTTGAGTGTGTATGGTGGTGGTGGTGGTGGTGGTGGTGGTGGTGTGTGTGATGTACACATGTGCACATTTATGTGGAGGCATGAAGCTGAGGTATAGGGTGTCTTTTTCAGTTGCTCTCCATTTTTATTTTACTAAGTCAGGTCTCTCACTGAATGGAGAGCTCACTGATTTGGCCACTCTTAGCTAGCCAGCTTGCCTGGTGACTACCTTTTTTGACCCCAGAGCGCTGGGATTTAAAGAGGCTGCCATGACCGCCCAGACTTTTACGCAGGTTCTGCGGATCCAAATCCCAGTCTTCCACTTGCATGGAAAATGCCTTATCCCCTGGGCCCATCTCCCTAGTCCAAAGATTGAGTCAAATTTGAAGGCTCTGAGAAACCTCTGGCAGTGTTTTCTTTTTTTTCCCTCCAGTATAATTAATGGACTGTTTGCTATTTGGCATTTACTTACTTATTTGGTGGTGCTGGGGACTGAACTTGGGTCCTCATAACACTAGGCAAATGCTCTACACTGAGTCGCACTCCCAGTCCTATTTTAATGATTTAGAGCAGGGAGTATGACTAGCCACATGTGATGAAATTAGTAATCATTCAGGATATCAGGACACCCATAGTTAAAATGGAACCTGACAGGTTAACTCCATTACAAAACTCCCAATTAGCTATTAAAATGTCCATTAAGTCATTAAAACAGACTTTGAATAGTTAAAAAAAATTTCTAAGTGAAAATCAGAGCTCAGACCACCACTGCCAGCCAGAGAGAGAGAGAGGCTGCCTTATGCTCGAGTCCAGGATGTCTCCTGAGCTATGACACTGCTGTGTGCAATGCATGGAGACACACACAGGATGTGAATAAATCTGCCTGCCTGAGAGCTGGGAAAGACCCCTCCCACCCTCTGAATCATGGACCAGAAATGCAAGTCTAGACCAAGCGGGAATCCACACAACTGAGTGCCACGTGGGAATGGTTTTTTGCAAAGGCCCTGCAGTCTTCCTAGCTCACTCTCTCCTCAGCCAACTTGGACCCTGACTCTAGGGACAGACTGTAACTCAGGAAATATAAAGGCAGAGAGGGGCAGGAAGTGGCAAGACTGAAAGGCTGGGTGTATCAGCCTGAAAACTGAGACAAATACTGAGACAAAGAATGCGACAGGATAAGGCTAAGATATAAAGAACCTTGGCAGAAGTGCATTCTGGGTGCTTGTTTTTCAATATACATGTTTCATGTGTCAGAGACACATGGCAAAAGAAGATGCTATTTCAGTCAATAAGTTCCAAATAGACAAAAATACACATGATTATGAAAACTAGCTATACATTGAGCATACCCATCCTTTGTCCACTTACAGATCTGATGCAGAAATTCGAAGAGCACTGGGCAAAGGGCAGTTGGCATATGATATCACTGGCAATCACGAAGTCTGAGTCCTTTTTTTTCTCTGAAACTGATGCTGACACCGGGGTGTCCACTGTTCCCACTCCACTCTATCTAACTCAGTGCAGAAATGTCACTGGGGCAGTAAGGTGGGGCACGAAGGGGACATGATACACACGAGAAAGGAAGAAACTGTCTCTATAGGTTACATGATTGAAAACAGGCCGAAAATAACTAAGCAATTTTTAAAATCATCGCAAGAAGCCAAACTTGGTGGCACAGACCTGAAATCCCGATACATGAGAGCCTGGGCCAGGGAGACCATAAGTTTAAGGCTGAGACACGGACTGGTTCAAGGCCAGCCTGGGCAACTTCATAAGCCTCAAAATAAAAAGTGCAAAGAAGGCTAGGGATGTAGTTAGTGGTAGCACATGGGAGACCCTGGATTTGATCTTTGGTTCAATAAAACAAAACAGAATGTGCCTGAAGCCAATGACTGAATTCAGTACAGCCAGAAGATAAAAATTCAATACACACAAATTAATTGCATATTTATTTTCTACAACAAATACATGAAAACCCAAATCAAAGAGCAGTTAAATTATTTAAATATATATATATATATATATATATATATATAAAATGAAATCAGTTAAAAAAAATCCAGGTAAGGTATGTATATGTTGAAAATTACAGAATGCAGGTAGAATAAATCAGGGATCTAAATAAAATGGAAAGCCATACTGAGTTCATGTGCTGAAAGGTATAGAACTCTCTCCATGAAGATCCACCAGGTCAAATGATTCTTACTGAAGTCCCAACAAGAGTTTCTGTATATATAATCCACAGAATTCTAAAACTTGTGTGGAAAGGCAAAAGACCCAGAGTAGACAACACAACCTTAAAATCAAGAACAAAATCTAGGGAGCCAGACTATCTGATTCCAAATTTCAGAAGTACAGTCACCAAAACAGAGGAAGAGCCTGTGCTCTCCTATAAATCCTGGGCATGTCTATTCATGAGCCTTTGTCCCCAGGTTTCCATTGCTCCTCAGGAAACCCAGTGTGGCAGTGATGCCTACAGGGAGCCCCTGCCATCTTCAACTAAATAAGATTTGCTCCACTTACTCACTGCTGGGCAAGAAACCACTCCTAAATGCACAGATAGAAAACAATGAGCTCCTCCCTACACTTACGCACTTTCCATATCTGGATTTCAGAGAGTGTAGCGTAGTGGTCTCTTCCCTGCTCTGTGATGTCTGAAGGCTCAGCTAGATGACCCGCTCATCTGGGAGTGTTTCAGAACAGCTAAGGGGCATTCCATCACCCATCAAATGATTCTACTGGCCCATACAATTTTTCTAACGTGCTCTAGTGTGCCTCCTCCTGGGATAGGGATCAAAAGGGTAATTCAGAGAGTATTTGATACCCATTCCCCAATTCCTACCTTTGGTTGGGATTTGCCCTACTGCCTGAGCTCCTGTATTTCTCACAGAGCCTTTTAGAATGCTCATATTTCACAATTATATTTATTTCAATTAATAGGAAGTTTCCCTTTTTATTACATTTACTAATAATGTATTTATTAATGTGGGAGGAGGGTGTGGGCCAAGGCATATGTGTGGAGGTCCGAGGACAACCTGTAGGAGTCAGTTTTCTCCTTCTACCATGTGAGTCCCGGGGATTGAACTCAGGTCACCTGGCTTGGCAGCAAGTGTCTTTACCAACGAAGTCAATCCACCAGCCCAAGTTTCTTTCTTAAGAACTCTTGGAGGCGCTAGACAGCACATTGCCTCTTAAGCTTGAGACTGACAGTTGAGGGCAAAGCTCTGTAAAAATAAGTACTGAGTTGAAATCAGTGTTAGTCATGGGGCCAGTGAAGGTAACGGGACATTAAGAAGGTAAAGAGGGTTATAAAAAGTGGGTTTGGGTGCCAGGGCCAAAAGACCATGTTATGACAGCAGGCTTAAGTGTATGCTTTTCATGTACTTTGGGGCAAAATTCATAGCCACTCATTTCACTGACCACTAGTAAAAACTGCATTTTATTGCCACGATTATACAGATGTGGCACCCGAGATCCCAGGAGGCTATGTGATCCTCCCAAAGCACCTCAAGTCCCCACTAGCCTCTCCCCCACCCATCAGTTTTGTCTTAGGCACCTCTGTGCACTGGGTTAACATCTAAAAGTGCACAATAACATTTCCAATCAGTTTCAATAGCCCCTAATATGCCCTGAATCCACGAAGCACAGGCGTCTCCATAGCCCAGCATTACCCGACCACCAGGAGTCCACAGGCGGAACTGAACTCATCACTTAACAGAGAAAAAGAAGCGTGTTGGAGAAATGTGAAACCAATGAATCTGCCAGCATGCTTGTTTCCCACAGAAAACCCGGAATCTAGCCTCCAAGCAAATAGCAGACACTTCTCTGCCAGCTGTGCTTCCATTTAGAACACTATTTGCGGAAAATATTTATGACAGTCTTCTACTTTCTCTGCACAAAATCAGAGAAAATTGAGAAATGCCAAATTATATTGTCTTCAAAAATCCTGTCATGGAGTAACTCAGCTTTCACAAGCTATTCTCTGAAGACCTGACTGATCTCTAGCAGGCTGATGGAGTAATAGAATTTGCTGGAAGGGGCGGTGGTGGTGTAGACAGTGCTCATTAGGGCAGCGTCTTTACAATGCCTATTCCGTGCTCATTGCTTCTCAAGATCGCACATCATCTCCCGGGCAGAGCCATTGCTCTGCTAGGGCTATTTCAGGAACTTTACAGTCGGAAGTAGATTTTTAACACTTGTGCAGATTACTGCTATTCTTGCTTTAAAAGGCTCACTTGTGCAGGCAGGGGAAGCCACGCCATCTCCTTCTCTCCAGAGTACTCTGTGGCTGCTGTTCACAGATAGCTCCCATTACTTTTGGCTCCCATATTTCCACAGTAGCGATGCCCTCTACAATCACTTCGTCAAGTCCAGCCCTGATGCCTGGCTGGCACATATCAATATTTTAAAGTAAGCACCATTTGTCTTCACCCTACTCTATCCCTTGCTTCCTGACAACCTTGATTTTTCACACTGGTATAAGACCTCACGGTGGCTTTCTTTCTTTTCTTTTCTTTTTGTTTTTTGTTTTTATTTTTTTCTTGTTTGTTTGTTTTTTGAGACAGGGTTTTTCTGTGTAACAGCCCTGGCTGTCCTGGAACTAGCTCTGTAGACCAGGCTGGCCTCAAACTCACAGAGATCTGTCTGTCTCTGCCTCCCGAGTGCTGGGATTAAAGGCGTGCGCCACCACCGCCCGGCCCCAGTGGCTTTCTTATTGATGTCTCCTTCCCTTGGTGAACATCTCCCAGCTTCCTTTAGAGAATTCTGAGCTCACAAAGGAATTGGAAAAGATTCACTTGTTAGGTGAACTTCATTTCTCCACAGTTAGTTTTTCAAAATCCTGTGGAGCACTTGAAAGGTTCTAACAAAGACGGGGAAGGCTTCCAGCAGGCAGACCAGTATACTCTAACCCATAGGGACCCTCCAGCAGGCCGACCTACTCTAACCCATAGGGACCCTCCAGCAGGCCGACCTACTCTAACCCATAGGGACCCTCCAGCAGGCCGACCTACTCTAACCCATAGGGACCCTCCAGCAGGCCGACCTACTCTAACCCATAGGGACCCTCCAGCAGGCAGACCTACTCTAACCCTTAGGAACCCTCCCAGAAGAGAGATTTTTGTTGGGGACAGGTTGATAGATGAATCAAAATTAGACTTACTGAGAATGTTCTGGGCAGTGGAAACAGTAGGTACAAAATCCTGCTTCTCAAACAACACAAAGAACTCAAAGAATAGATTAAAAAGGAAAGTTACAGAGTGTGCTGAGTATAGAACATGGTTGTAGAAATACCACTATTACGCTTGTGACTCACACACCACTCTGGATACTAGACTAGCCGAATCAATGAGTGGGGTTCACTGTGATCTACCTGCTTGGCATTGTGAGGTCCAGTGGAGTGTCCAGCCAGAGTCAAGGTCAACAAAGTCCTTCAAGGATGGAATCGGGTCCCATAAGTGACTGTACCACCCATGTCTCGCTCCAAAACCGAGCCTCACTGACCATCCAGGGATGTGAACGCTTTCAGAAAAGCCAGAGCAAACTACACAAAGAGAGAGTTCCTAGCAGAGGCCAGGCTAAGTTTAGAAGTGGGCAGAGCAGGAGTTTCTGGCTTCGCCTGAGTCATTTGAATGGATGGTGCCAATTTTTATTAAGATCATTGAGCATCTTCCTGACTCAAAAAACTGCTGAGATAAAGCTTGGGGTCCAATCAGAATCTAGAACTGGACTGTAGTCTGTTTTATCTAATCAGCACGCCTATTAGTTTCCACTGTGAGGAATATTTCTTGCTTAATTCACTCTGTATTTCTGGACAAATTATTTTCCGGGGAAATCAAAGGTGGTGACACAAACGTGGATCCGGCTGCTGTTAGACGGCAGGAACCGCTGGGACTGGAGCTGTGATGGGGCTTCTCAACCTGTCTGTGCCCATTCAACAGGCTGCACCGTGAGGAAGCTGAGACCACACCAGGAGGAAGCCAAGTCCACAGCAGGTGCCGCTCCTCCCAGACACCCCAGAATGCACACTTCCTTGGTCTGGTCACTTTGCTCCCTACCCGCAGTGCATACCTTTACTAAATTGCTCCAGGCATTTGATGGGAAGTGAAGTCAGTCGGGAAAAGAAAAGTGGCATTTCACCTAGGAAGAGAGGGCTAGCCAGCGCAGGACAAGCCCTTCCGAATCCCCCATGGGGCCCCAAAGTGCTGCCTGCAATGCTTGCTAATGCAATGGGCTGGTTTATTTTGTGAACGCCAGGACACTGCAAAATAGCATATGGAAACGGCAGGAGTCCCCAAGTCAGGGCAGAGTGGCACTGTGTCTCTGTAGGTAACCAAGGTTTATAGGTTCGCTGTCTGTGTTTTTCTTGAGTGGGGCTGTGGAGCAGGGCTCTGCCTGGCGGATTACCATTTTCTGAAGGTAATGAGTTTATCTATCTCTTAGAAAAGAAAGAGAGAGAGGTTGAGAGGAAGGGGAGGGGGAGACTTGTGTGTACTCCCACGAGCATCAGGAGGCCCTGGTTCTGCAGAAATTCAGTTCCTTCACCCGCTCCTTTCTAGTGTCCCAGCCAGGCTGTTTCCTAACGCCACTCACCCTGTGCTTTCGAAGCCACTGAAAAAGCCCCAGCAGAGCCCCTGCGTGGCCCTGCCAGCCCCATCCTGCCGCCCCCTCTCCACTTTTCCTCCTCTCCCATGCTGACAATGCTTATGTCCCTCCAGAATTCCTGCCTCTTCCCTCTTGTCTCCCCTCCACAGCCAGCCCTCCCTGCCTCCCTACGAGTTCTCACTGTCAGGCTCAGTGACAGGACCGCTCGATCAGCCTGCTTCATAAAAAGTCTAATTTTAGACAGGTGTAGGGGTGTGTGTGAGAGTGGGGGCAGGGAGAGGGGGTGTGGGGGAGCGAGGGAGGGGGAGAGGGAGAGAGAGAGAATCTTATCCAAAGGCTGGCTTCTTATTTATACAGCTATGACTACATCCTAGGAGCCTCCAAGCGGTTTCGACATGCATCCATTTCATTAAGAAATAGTTATTCATGGCCCACAATTAGCCCAGTACTGTTACAGGGACTGCATAATGAATCCCCCAGCAGCATTACTGTGGACATTCTCATTTATAAGGGAGAAAATGAAAATTCACAAAAGTTGATGAATTGGCTTAAGTCACATAACACAGTATACTGCAAAATAGGTCTGTGCTAAACTTTTTTTTTGGGGGGGGGGCGCCGGTGCTTAGAGCTGTTAATAGCCAGGGATTCTTTCCCAATCAGATTTTGTAAGTTTTTATGCTTAATCTTCATGGTAATAATAGACCCCAAAAGAGGTCTGTTGGTGATAACAGGCACCAAGCAAGCGCCTCACGAAAGCTAAGAGGACATATTTCCATCTGTTAACCCCTCAGGACACATGGAATTTTGACATTCTACTGGTTTGTCCTTTTCTGGGGGTACCAGACCAATGGGGGCGTATAGCGAGTCTATCAAGACACCGCTAAGCCATGATTCATAAATAGGTCAAATAGTCCGTAGCTAGCACACAGCTTTAATTTAATTTAATTTAATTTAATTTTATTTTATTTTTTTATGAATGTGACCCTTGTAGCAGCAAAGGAGGCAAGGGGAGCCCAGAGCAGGAGCTGGGGTGAGGCAGGTACCTGGGGAGGCAATCTCGTTCAAAGGCATGGAACACCGCAAGGCATCCCTTTGGCTCTCTTCCTTCATCTCGGCAGCTGTGGCCACCCAGGAGCACAGTGGTGATGAAACAGATCCCCTTATGGATCGGACACACACTGAGCATCTCTCCCCGGCAAAGGCTTGCGTTCCCGAGCGCAGGCAACACGTTCTCTGCGCTTTGGTCAGGAGCCTCGCTCACTGGCAGGAACGGAGCAGTACCAGCGTCCTCTGCTCTCTAGGCCAGGCTCAGGCTGGAAGGGGACATGATGGGCAGCGTTCTCGCTGTGGGCGTCCCAGTCTCTGTTCAGGCCATCAGGAGTCACACTGTCATCTGGGCATGGATGCACCAGGGCACTTCTCATCTTAGCCCTCAGTTTGCCACTGATCTTAAAAAAAAAAGAGCCTTGCTGGATCCCAGCCCTACTCCCGTCCTTCACTTCTTTCTTTCCATCTCCTTGTCTTGCCTCAGGAAGAGCATCAAGAGCTCTTAACCACCAAGCCATCTCTCCAGCCCCCTAGCTAATTTTTTTTTTAACAATTTTGAAAAGATTTCTTTTTCTGTCCAAAGAAATTTCTCAGTTCTTTCTTTTAATTCAATATATATAAATTCATTGTTTTATTTCATTGACTATAGTTTTCCAATTGGTTCTATTCAATTCTCCTATTTTATTTGTTTGCCCACTCGAGAGGGTTCTGTTCCTCTTTAAGTGTTAGCAATAGACTGAAGACTTTTATTCTACTGTTTGGTTTCCATGTGGAATGAATTCACTGCTGTGAGTGGTCTTCACTGTCTTTTTTTTTGTTGTTGTTGTTGTTCTTGGGTTTTTTTTTTTTTTTTTTTGAGACAGGGTTTCTCTGTATAGCTTTGCTCCTTTCCTGGAACTCATTCTGTAGCCCAGGCTGGCCTCGAACTCACAAAGATCCACCTGCCTCTGCCTCCCGAGTCCTGGGATTAAAGGTGTGCGCCACCACCGCCCGGCTTCACTGTCTCTCTTGATGCTCTCTTTCCTCATCATGAATGGGCTCTTCAGTGGTGGCTCAGGTTACCCTACTCTCAATGATAGGGATGGAGATTTGTTATTAAGGTGGAAGATAGCTTGTCTCAGGCCTGAATCAGGCCACATCTGGATCCTCCCACATACACATTCTGTACCTCAAGGACACACGGGCTTCCCAGAGCCATCATTTCAGGGTCACAGCCACTGCCAGCACCTCCTGACACAGGCGTGGGTCTCTCGCTCACACCCCACTTCATAGAGTGCACATATGGTAACCAGTACACGTCAGAAGCCAGGCTGCCAGCAGCTTTGCTGTCGCTGCCCAGAGCCAAGCGGCCAGGATGTCAGCCCCAGCCCCGCTTCATGTTTCTCTTTTTCTCAGCCAGAGCATTCCTCCCGCTTCTGGGTCTGGCTACATCCTTCCACTTGCCATTGCTCTGCTTTGTCTTTGGTGGCTTAAAGCATGTTCTAACTGTGCCGAGCGATGGAGAAGTCCCCTGACCACTCTAACTTTACCCCATCTTTTGGCCCATGTGTGCCCATCACCAACATTACCACTTCAGTTCTGCAGTCCACCCAGACTTCTTTGCCTCAGGACCAGACCATGCATGGAGAAGGAACTCCCCAAATCCTCTTCTCATCCATTCCCTTTCAGCTCAAACACCATTATCTCACATGCTCTTTTTCTGATCACTCTATCTGAGTGGTCCTACCTCTAAGTAGCTGATCAGTTTTCTTCAGATCATATTACAAGCAATCACAATATCCCCCAAACAGCAAACACAGGGTACACTTCCATTCTATTAAAAAACTTCATCAGGACATTAAAGTTAATGCATAAAAATGAAGATCAAGAGTATCCACAGAGCTGGGCGGTGGTGGTGCATGCTTCTAATCACAGCACTCGGGAGGCAGAGCCAGGAGGATCTCTGTGAGTTTGAGGCCAGCCTGGTCTACAGAGCAAGATCCAGGACAGGCACCAAAACTACATGGAGAAACTCTGTCTCCACAAACTCCCCTCCCCCCCAAAAAGAGTATCCACAGTGTGCCACAAGGAGAGGAAGCATAGTTCCTGGGAGATCTCTTTTTCAGGACTTATATGGAGGGATTATCTGGAACTTATATAATTATGTACAATAATCAAAGATCCTGTCATCCCAACACTTCACTGAAAATGAAATGCAATACAAATTTACAAAACAGGACTAAGTGGGATACGGAAACATCCAAATGGATGCCAATGTGAAGCTCTGGATTCTCGTAACGAAGCAGAGATTGATCGGTTGTGAACCTGTACAACAGCACAGCGCAGCACTGCCAACCAGAAGCTCCGTGGGACGGCGCTAACACACAGTAAGGGGCTGGCTATGATTAACTATGTTTATCTGGGGTGGCATGCTGGAAAGGCAGCAGGAATGGGCTGGATTTCCTCTGCCATTTCCTACAAATTTATCACTTTCTTAGGACATACATTTTTTTTCTCTCTACAGACCCTGGGAATGAGGGCATCAGTCCGTCCCAGCCTCCTCAGAGTTACCACAGATTCAAATTCAGTGAGTCCAGGCCGACGAAATGTGACCTGCGCAGATGCTTAAGCATTTTGCTGGGAATGACTGTGAGTGTCCTGGAGTGCCACTCACTTCTGCCATGATCTCTGCATCTGTGGCTCACCCTTTGACCCCAGTGACACAGTGCATCCTGCCTAGCAAAGGTCTGCTGCCCTGAGACCTTTCTGATTAGTCAGTCAGAATGGAAGGCTGTGATTGAGGGCTCAAGGCCACTTAAACAGCAATGACTCCAGACTGTAACAGCTCCTACAGCCAGGGACCAGGTGCCGGAGGACGCTGCTTCAGCAGCAGTACCAATAGGTTTTAGAAGTGTGTGTGTGTGTGTGTGTGTGTGTGTGTGTGTGTGTGTGTGTTTACACACGCATAGGTTCAAGTATATGTGGGTATACATGTGTCTAGGTATGAACGCACACATGTGCACAAGTTGATGAAGTCAGATGATGACAACCTTATGTATCATTCCTTAGGAATGCCATCTGCCTTTTTTTTTTTAAAAAAAATTTGCTTTTGTTTTTTGAGACAGGGTCTCTCACTGGCATGGAACTTGCTGAGTAGGCTAGGCTGGGTGGCCAGTGAGCCCCAGGAATTCACTGATCTCCACGTTACAAGAGCACCCCACTATGCCCAGCTTTTTTATTTGGGTTCTGGAGATTCATCTTGTGTCCTCTTGATGGTGAGGCCAGCACCTTACTGACTGAACTATCTCCCAGCCACGTACGTAGAAGGGATTCAAACAGTTACTGCTCGGAGCTCCCCAGCCCAGTGCCACAGACCACGGTGAAGCGTGTGAGGCTCCACTCACTGAAGTACAGGAAATGACCTGAGGGTTCAAGCTGGCTACAAATGTCCTCCCTTTCATGTTTCCAAAGTCGGGCCAAGACAGGACTTCTCCATTGCTTCTGGGTTCTGAAGAAGAGCTGATCAAGAGAATGCTGATGCTTCCCATTCAAGGACTGTTTCCTCTGTCTTCTAGAGAATTCCACCATCTTCAAAAGCCTAAGCCTTTCCATGATATGGGTTCAAGGATGCTAAGCAGCTCGGATTTGCAGCTTGGGGCACAGAAACCTAATAAACTTTGTTGACTACGCATACCTGCCAAATGTTCCTCGGGGGAAATGAGTTAGTTTGGAAAGTGGAAGCACTCCTACTTCAGAAAATACACAACTCCCAGCTATTATTGTCTGCTTCCTAATCCGGGAAACTCCAGGGGATTCTTGGGCCCAGCTGTTTGAAGGTGAAGGTGGCAGCCCTGGTTCCCTTCTTTCCTTGACCCGGAGCTTGGGGTTAGTGGCTTTACCAAGCAGAGCCTGAGCTTAGTGACACTTGCAGCTTCCACTACAGTCTCCACGGAGGAGGAAGCCTCAGTCTAGAAGGCCCTCGCCTCCCCTTTCCAGTAAAATGGGCATCTGGCAGGTCTGAATGCAGAGCGTCTGGGACGAGACTAAGTGAAGAGCGAGATTATGCAAATGGGCACATCTTCATCGGAACACTGATCATGTGGGTAAACCGGCCATATACAGCACACTGCGCTTGAATTTTGGCCTCTGATGCTGACAGGAGAGGCTCTGTCTGTCCTGTTCTAGATGAGTTTCTCCCTGACGTTTGAATAGGTCAGTGAACCAGAGCACTGCTTGTGGGGTACCTCACCTGGAGATGTGTGCTGGAATTCACAGGAACTGTGTGAGCAGCTGGCATCTCCCCACCACTTCAAGGAGTTATAACACCCCACTGCCACCCCCAGGAGTGCAGCTTCTACCTAAGATGTCACCTACCTGGCCAGCCTCATTCTGAATCACTTGTTCCGACCCTTTTCTTTACACGGCCTCTGTGCATGTCTTCAAGGAGCATTCTCCCTCAGGCCACAGGCAGGAAGATGGATGCCCACCAGCCAAGACCAATTCCCTTCACTCTCAACACGGTGCTCCCCATGAAGCTAATAGCCAGAGGATGAGTCCCAAGGAATAAAACCGACAGGGACTGGGCAGGTCCCTAAGGAGTAGCTCATAGGGAGAAGAAGGCAGCACAAGAGAGATGCTCTATAGCCTTGAGAAATGACGGGTCAATGGGCTGGAAACACAGCCAGCCACAGCAAACTGGGCAGGCCAGTCTGGCTTCCTCACAAATGGCAGAGAAGGAGGGGGCACATGGAGCTGCTTGGGACCCTGGAATTCTCAGGTGCCCTTCTGTGCTTCTGCGCCATGATTTCCAAGGCCCTCTGCTTACAGGTGACAGTAGAAAGCCTGCCATCCTGAGGCCTTCCCAGAATGAGACACCTTTCTTTTTCATATTCTTCAGAAGGATGAACTCAGGCTGGTTGTGGCAGGTCACGGCCCTGGCAGCCCCTCCTATGGGCCGACTGTATGAAGATGCCATGACAGGGTGTCTTCCCTTGCTTGATGTAATTTATAACTATGTGCTGTATTCTACAATCGTATCACTATCGCCTGCAGCTCACGTGACATGGTTAGCTATGCGGTGACAAGGCTCGTGTTTAGCTTTGAAAAGGTACAGCGCTGTATCTAGCAGTGTGTGGCACATGGGCCTGCCATGCAGATGTGCCTCAGTGAACAAACAAAGCACGTCTGCAGATCACACTGCTTGAGAAAGAGCACATCTGGAATAACAACTCATGAAAACTTTGTTCTTGAAGAATGATCTGTATACATGCATAAGAAAAGAACAAAGCTTTCGCTCAATTAGTAATAGGGGCCAGACAGCAAGCCATGAACATTCCAGCACTACCACAAGGGAATGCGAGGTCCAGGGCAGGCCCCAGGGAGTGGGAAAGAGTCAGACTGCCTGAAGACAGAGTGATTTTCCTCGACCACTATGGCTATAGATTAATGGGGCTCTCCCAGTGGGAGGAGACAGAACATAATAGGACATGCTTATGGCTTGGTGCCCACAGAATCCATTAGCATATGGGGTGGAGTTATTCCCAGCAAATTCTTTGCTCATCACAGAAGACCCTGAGTTGAAGAAACTCACTTGGAATTACTATGCAGAGACAAAACTGACTGGGTCTTGTTTGGCTTTTATAGGCAAGTGTCTGGAGGAGAAACTCAATAACAGTTTCATTTAGAGAACATGACCATAAAGGAGTTTACTTTTCCGGGCTGTGTTACATTATACCAGAACCTATTACAAATATTTAAAATAGCTTGACTTTTAAAATGTGCCTGATGCTTTTTTATGTAGAAGAATTAAAAAAAAATCCCCCCCAAAATGGTATGAGGCCAATAAAGGGAGAATCAGATTTGACTGGGTGAATTACACCACAGTGGTTGAGAAACTTCCTAGAAGAGTCGGGGAGGGGAGGACTTGACGTGGCTAGTGTGGCCTGGAGCTATTCCACATCTTCAGCCATGGATGAAGATATTGAGGACGTGTTTGTCAATCCTGCCCAGCCACAAAACTCAGAAGGACTTACACTTGGTCCTGCGCTCAATAACTAACCCACTAGGAACTCTATTTCATCACCCAGGAAGTGGGGATAGGTCCATTCTCAGTGTCACCCCAGATCAACACCAAAGGGCTGTAAAAGGAACCTTCCTTCACACAAAGAGTGATAGAATCGGGAACTTTTAAACTCCCAATTTAGACGACCAGAAGACTGAGCCATTATGCCAAGTTGAAAGAGAAATCAAGTCTACAGCTTCAAATAAATTACTCTGGTTTAGGAGTCAACAAACAACAACAACAACAACAACAACAACAAAACGACACATGAAGGAAACAAAGAGTCATAAAACCTACAACAAAACCAAAAACACCCGAACCACAAGCTAACTGATCAATAACGCCAGATCACGCTTTTCTAGACTACAACAACGTCTTCTGCAGACCTTCATGAAAGTCCTGCTCTGCCTGTCAATCAATCCCTTTGGCTAACAGACGGCTGCATCCTGGTGGGCTGCCTGTGGGAATACGTCAGCATGGCTGTCAACCTCGCCCATGGCGATCCGGTTTTGTACTTGAGTTGCTTCCGGCGTGAGCCTTCATTAAGAAAAACGAACCACTGAAGAATGAGAGAGCTGTGACTCGGTAGTGCTTCCAAGGAGGAACTTGAGAAGTTCATAATGGTCACAAGGTCCTCGAAAGCCAACTGCTACCAGTCTCCTGAGATTCTAGCATCAATCCTAACATTAACGATCCCCCTAAATTTTAAAACATTTACAAAAATAGGGGCTGGAGAGATGGCTCAGTGGTTAAGTGCACTGGTTGTTCTTCCAGAGGACCTGGGTTTGATTCCAAGCACCTACACGATGGCAGCTCACACCCATCTGTATTTCCAGTTCCAGGGGCTCTGACATGTCTGGCAGATGAGGGCACCGGGTGCACACATGGTACATAGACATATATGCAGGCAAAAACATCCATACATATAAAAATTGATTAATTAATTTTAACACATTAAAAATTTACAAAACAGCTACCTGATATAAAGATCTTAACCATTTTACTGTATATACTTAGACAGTTGTTATTTTTACAATATTGATTTTTTTTTTAAAAAAATCACACATCCAAAGTGGAAGCACCAGAGACATAAGTAGTCAAGTTTTAGATGCTGCAGGTCGGGCGCTCTGGGCTCTAGCCCACAGCCTGGCCCTTGACTCTGCCGACGCCTGACTACTAAGATGGCTGCAGTTTCCAATACTCTCTCATTTGCCTCCAGGAAAGCAGCTACAAAGAGAGTGGGAAACGCATCCGATCGTCCCCTCTGGAAGACAGCAGGGCTCTGGGGGATGAGGGCTGAGAGGGAAGAAGATAGGCCAGGACCAAGAGCCTCAGGCTTCTTAACCAGTTCTGGCTGTGGGCAAATTCCTTAGTGCACTGAATCATGACAGGGTCATCTGAGAAGCAGGGGTCTGTCTCCAGACTGTCCTTTCTAGCTCTGAAATTCCATCCTCTGTAACTGCCCAGGCATACACAGAGCAGCTTCTCAGTAATGCTTGCACAGTCCTATCCTTCCTCATTACTGGAGTCACAGGAGCTAATTTAATGTGAAATTCCAGACTGGCATGCAGAACCTCCACCAGCAACATGAAAGATCGCCATCTTGGGCACAGGACCCAGTTATGAATGGCTTACCATATGCTTCCACACTCTGTTATTTGCCTCCAGCTGCGTACACATCCCACCGAGGTTCAGGAGGAGGGCCAGGAACAAGTCACCAACAACAAAATGAGAAAAACCATCGATGCAAAAATGAACGCAAGGCTTCCTATGCACAATTACTGCTGCTGAGAAACGCCGCCACCCCAGACCTGCCAGTTAGGCTGAGCTGCAGGAAGTTGCCAATTCAGTCACCAGAAATGGTTGTCGAGCGACAGCTTTATACGGTAAAAGCTACACAGAGTCCTGAGAAAGTAGAGTCCTGCAGGTCTCCGTGGGAACAGAACGACAGCCGGAAAGAGGAGTGACAGTCCAAACTCAGAGCCTGGCCATGACGGAACAATGAGGGAATTCCTTCTGGGAAGTTCTAGAACTGAAGCTCCTTAAGAAAAACAACAGCCGGGCGGTGGTGGCGCACGCCTTTAATCCCAGCACTCGGGAGGCAGAGCCAGGCGGATCTCTGTGAGTTTGAGGCCAGCCTGGTCTACCAAGTGAGTTCCAGGAAAGGCGCAAAGCTACACAGAGAAACCCTGTCTCGAAAAACCAAAAAAAAAAAAAAAAAAAAAAAAAAAGAAAAACAACAAATTCTTTCTAGAGACAGCAAAAATGAGAAGAAAGATGACAAACCTGCACATGATCAGTTTAGAGGAATCCTGAAGTCCACTGTGCCTGACTATGGCGCCAACTCCAGAAGAAGCAGAGATCTAGACAGAGAGCACCCTGGCGTGTTTTTAGAGTTCTGGGTGCCGCCCTTCCCAAAGCCAGACACTCATGGACTTTCTTGTTATATGAGCTAACAGATTTCTTTTTAGCAATGCACCCTCATACATACAACACACGCAGAACAGCCACAATATACAAAAACTTCCGATGCCACAAACTATTAAAATGTTCACCTGAACCGCACAGCAGGCAGGACACATCTCAATTCAAAATAGAGTTTAGGCCTCTGTTCTGACTTTCAAATTCATAGTGTCAGGGCAAAGGTACTTAAAAACATGAGAAGATATTTTTCTAAGATTCAAGGACCAAGAAAAAAATATGCAGCCTGTCAAAACAGGAGAAATATACAGGGAACTTTCTTTAACTGGTGGATTCAACAAGCACGTTATGATCTACGACAGAGAAGGCAAGAATCAGGCTATTCCAGTCTTTAGGATATACGAAAGACAGGCTTAGTATGTCCTTATGGGCAAGAAGCTGGAGGATGGAAGAGCTAGGCAAAACTGCACAAGGCATGAGGTAAACTTGGACCTGAATGAACAAACTCTTGTTTGTTATAGGATTAAATTTATTAGCATGTCCTTACAGATTTCTAATAAAACATCAGGAAAGGAGACAACGCTTCCCAGCCCTTTCTGTCTTTTCCGAACTGCATTAAGTATTTGCCACGCTTGAAACTATAGCCAGATGCTCAGCTGGGCCTCACATCTTTCTGCATAAATTCTGCTCTTCTAATTTATCTGTTTTGGGCAACTAATGAAGGTTGATTTCAGTTTACTGCCAAAATCCACAGCCCCCACCAGAGAAGAGCTGGAGTCAACAAGTATTTGGCTTTTTACCATCTATTAGTCACTATTTCAAAAACCAATATTCAGTGTTCGTCGTCGCCATGGGTCCAGGCAACCAGAACTAGATGCCATTCCCACAGCAACTGGCACTGTGCTGCTGCTGTTCTCCTGCGAGCTGGTGTGGGAGTCTGCGTCTCTTGTCCTTCCTGACAAACACACCTGGGTCTGGGCACACTACTTCAAATGTCCACAGCTTTAACATGACATATACCCCCCAAGTTATTATTCCCACTCCAGGGCACGAACCACTGAACTGAGGCAGAAGGATAGACTACACCATCATCTAATGCATCTGGGATATTACTTTCACCCCTGCAGCCGTCTACATACGGAGTGCCTACTGTGTGCCAGGGAACACATTATCAGCTCCCAGGAGACACTAAGAATTAGGAGTCTTTTGAGCCATTCAACTGATTTACTACTCACAGAAGATAAATTAATAAAAGAAGAAGAAGAAGAAGAAGAAGAAGAAGAAGAAGAAGAAGAAGAAGAAAGGAGAGGGACATTTTAGGCTAGAGTTCCACAGTGGAGATGCAGGCATTAAAATCTGCTGGACTGACAACAGGCACAATACCATAACTCACGGCCTACTGTCTCCACTCACTAAACTCATACCCGGCCAATGTGAGACATGGTCTCTCTTTTTTTCTCTCTCCTCTCCATGCACCCCCACTCTGTGTGTGTGTGTGTGTATGTGTGTATGTGTGTGTGTGTGTGTGTGTGTGTGTGTTTGTGCGCGCGCGTGCGCGCGCAAATATACAGCAGTGCTCTTGGTGTGTAGTGGGGACCTGGACTCGGGTCCTCATGCTCCTGTCATAAGCATTATACTGACTGAGCATCTCCCCAGCCCCTACATATAAGGTTTCTTTACAATGAATTTTCACAATAGATTTAAGAAATGGAGAGTCGTTATCTTCTCCAGAGTTAGAGATGAGTCAGGCCTGAGGAGAGTACCAGACAACCACCACCAATCAGGATCGAGGATAGTATCTGAGGATGGCAATCACCACCATTCAGGAGTGGGATGAGTAGTTAAGCTGTGGTACCTCTGTTTTCCTAGAATCTGCTAACACAAATGGCGGCACTGGACACGTGTGTCTTGCTGCTGGTGGGCTGCAGGAAGTGACCCTTTCTTCTGTTTCCATCCAAACTGACCCCTGCTACTCTCCTTGGCACAAAGATCTGGCGAGGTCACGGCTTCAGGTAAGCAGAATGTCTTTCAGAAGTCAAAACATGATGAAAGCTACAATCCTGTTCTGCAAAATCATTTTTAACCAACAAAGGAAAAAAAAATGTACGTGAGTGAGAGGAAGAGCTGGGAGCCGTGAGCATCCGGCCAAAGCCACAGAGGTTCCGAGCAATTCTGTCTCCAAACTCCGGCCAAATGCTGATGCCTTGCTCACTGGTAACAACTCAGGAATGTCCCAAATTGCACAAAACTACTTGAGAGAAACTGGTCTGGCAGCAGGAAGGTGATTATTGGCTTGTACTGGGGACAGTGGCCACTGCCAAGTCAAAACTACACTTGCAATGTCCTTTCCCTCATGGCCCGCTAGTTATTTTCTGGTTTCTAAGAAACCAAATAAAATTTAAATTCACCATTAATAAGAGAACAACACTTCACCCCCCTCCATTCCCTTTTAGAGACCCATCAGTGGCGGCATCGGATCAAAGTTGAATTATTAAATGTCTATAGCTTAATCCCATAATTCTCAAGGGCTCAGGGTTTGTAATTCCCCTGGAAAAAAAACAGACACAATCTACACCATGAAAAATTTAATTGTACTTTAATTACCAGTTAAGCTGAATAGCATGAGATATGGGTGCCTTCCATTTTTAATAGCCATTATGAGTCCAAGAGAATTTTGAAAGGAAATAATTGAATCTCATGGGAATACTCTCTTCTCCTGCTACTGCCAAAATCAAAGGAGAGCAGGGGAAAAAATGTAAAGGGCGACTCAAATTCTTCCAGATCATAACCCAGGACAGCCCCCAGCAATAATAAACTGGCCACTCCCAGGCAGCTGCACTGCACATTTTCATGATATGCTAATATGGAGTTGGGTTTCCTGCCATTGAGTTCTGCTACATTAAACAGATAAAGGCTCTTGGCTGGGTTATCATACCCCCCCCCCCCAAGATAAACCCAGGCATGCCATACTTTCATATTTATTTCTTTGGTTTCTCAGAACTCAACACTGACATGGCCACGCAGCCCCCTTCACACACCAACAAGCCCACAATGTACACACACAAACCCACGTCCCCCGCCTGTACTGGAGGAACAGGGAAGAGGGTAGCATGACCACCAACATCTCTAACAAAGTCAGAAACGAGCAGGGCTTGATGATGATTTCAAAGGACACAACTTCAAACACTGTCACTTTGTTAGAGAGCCAACTGCCTTGGGCAGCAGCAGGTATACGTGTGTGTGTTTGGGGGTGTGTGTGAAGGGTGCTAGGCTAATCATGCTCTCACTCCTTGAGTGTACGGTAGCCTTCTAACTTTGCTAAGGTTCTTGACCTTTGTTGTATGTGTGTGTGTATGCTTGTGTGTGTGTGTGTGTGTGTGTGTGTGTGTGTGTGTGTGTGTGTATGCATGCACACTGAGGTATGTCCAGTCTCTCCTTGGGGATACTGTCCTACTCCATTTCATAACTTGTATACAGAAACTAGTTATGTTATTATCTTAAAAGTCAGGCTGGATACAAATTAAAGCTTTTCCTGTATTTTTTAAGTAACTCGGGACTCTGGACTGGCCCCGGTGCCTACTGTTCACTACTCTCAAACATACCCCAAGTGTGAACCTTGTCACTAGTGATCATGTGGTAAGTGGATTACAGGTTCATCTGCCTGGAAAACAAAGGGGAAGGAGACAACTGTGTGGGACCGCCTGTCACTTTCCCCAACTGTGCATGCCGGTCCTTTCTCCCGGCCTCCACACTGACACACAGGCTGTATCTTCCTTAGGTTCCTATGGCTGTGAGAAAGGCACTGTGACCAAAGCAACTCGGGGAGAAAAGTGTTTGTTTAGCTTACACGTCCCGTCACAGTCCGTCATCAAGGGAAGTCAGGGCAGAAACTCAAGGCAGGAACTGAGCATGGAGGAGTGCTGCTTACTGCCATGCCCCTCCAGTCTGCTCATTCACATACAATCCAGGACAACCTGCCTGGGGTGGTACTGCCCACAGTGGGATTGGCCCCCCCACACTGATCATTAATGAAGGAAACGCCCCACAGGATTGCCTATATGCAAGTCTGATGGAGGATTTTCTCAATGGAAATTTCCTCTTCTCAGGTGAGTCTAGTTGTGTCTACCAAGCTTTTGAAGAGCTACATCTGTCTGCTTCAGGGACCAACCATTTCTACGCCAGCTTGAGGGCCCAGCCTATCAAAGGGAAGCAAAGGCCCTTTCTTCATCACAGGTCCACAGGGCAGAAGGGAAGAGGACCAACTTTATATGGAGGGTGTTCTTCGCAAGGTACCTGCTGCTGATGTCAGGGGGTGGGTGGCTAGTTCCACAGCCCCCCCCAAAAAAAGGCTCAAGTAAGAGAAAAAGGGAGCAGTGTTAAGAAAATTTTTTTTTTTAATTACCAGGGAAAGAACCCAAGCTTGTGGTAGCAGTGAGACAGGAAAGCGTAGAGGACGCCTTAGCCACCTGCTAAGCGTTTGGTTTGGGCTATCCACATTCCCCTCTCCAAAGGCACCTAGCAACCTGTTGGCAACCTGGGACCACTACCTGCAGGCTGTACATGTACCTACTTTAAACAATGGAAACACGGTCGCTCCTCTTAGCAACCCATTAATAACGTCCCTTTTCCATTCAAACACATCCTGGCACACAATCTGTGAACTATGGGTAATGAGCCAATCCAGCCTAGATTGATTTGAAGTGCTTGCTCAATAGACAAACTGTGTCCTCTGAGTGACCTCTTAGAGAGACTCCTCCATTAGCCACCTCATGCCTATGCATAGTTGGGTGTACCTACGATTAAAATCAGACGCACTAAGGAAAGGGAAGCAAAGATTCCGTAATCCACTCTTGTCAATCAAAATAAAAGAACCACCCTCACTAAACCCTCAGCAAACAAACTTCTCCTTCTGCTGAACCCCATAAAAGGGGTTCAAAAAACCCCCAAACAACCATCAGGCTCTTAGTGTTTTTAGTCACGTGGTCCACTGTCACTCTTGATGGTGTGTATCTTTCCGATCTGGACTATTGCACGGCTTTTAATAAGGTATCCGTGTACTTGGCAATCGTGTACTTCGCAATCTGTATGCATCTTTTACTTCACAAAATAACGACATCAGGAACCTGAAAACACCTGGCCCAGGCCCTAACCACCTGTGACAGCAGGACATGAGATGCAAGAGACAATCATCTACCAAGCTGCGTATGACTGGGGCAGGGAGGGGTGATGCTGAAGAGGACCCAGCAGGGTGGCTGTCCCCGAGCTGCGCCGCTCTGTGAAGACTGCAGTGAGGAGAGGAGGGCAGGACAAAGGTTTGCCCACGTGTTCAGGGAGTCCTCACTGTGAACACGTAGGACCAGGGGCAGAGTCGTCACTCCCAGTGAACGGTTCTCTCTCATCACCACACAGCTCTGGGGGCAGATTGCCCCGGGAGCTCACACTGGCCTAGAGGAGAGACATTCAGGTAAAAAGCTTGTTTTTTAAAAGAAAAAAGTGCGTACTGAAGTGCATACTGTGTGTGCGCGCGCGTATGCTCACGTCACACGTGTGGAGGTCAGAGGACAATACGTGGGGGTCCGTTCTCCCTTTGTTCATGTGGGTGTCAGGTCAAACAAAGGTCACCAGCCGTCTTGATCACACCTACCTCACTCCAGAAGCTGATTTCTCTGATGGACCATCCACTCTGCTGCCCTGACTCTCCAATACAGCACAGCCTCTGTGCTGGGCCAGCCTGGAGCGTTTGCCTTCCTGCTGGGTTCCACACTAAGGCCTCTCACCCAATACCTGGGTAGAGCTGTCAGAGAAGACAGACCTGGGTGGTGGAGAGCTCTGTGGCTGCTTCTCCCCGGGAAATGGTCTCCTGTGACTGTGGTGCCCGGAGGCCGGTCTTGTAGCACAGCATTGCCCAGTGTTCACCAAAAGCTCCATCTCCACCATGGCCTCTGCTTCTGGGCTAGAGGTGGGAGTGACTCTGGAACCAGCCTCCCTCAGAAATGAGCTGCTGCTGGCTCCCCGCTTTTAAGTGATGGGCCTGAGATGCAGGTTTCGGTGTGAGGAGTTGGAAAAGGGGAAGCCCCTGACAGTGTGCATGTCCAGGCTATAGGCCTGGGTCAGCATTAAAATGCTGTGCCTTGACCATCAGGGGTGATCTACGAGTTGTGGGGAAAGGGCCGGCTTTGAAAACACTCCTTGAGGGAAAACTGAAATTGGCCAGTACCACCATACTGCATAGAATGAGGTTGATCAAGCCAGGGTGGCTCCAGAGACCAGGAGAGGGAGGGGAAGGGGCAGAGACAGGGGAAGGAGGAGGAGGAGGAGGAGGAGGAGGAGGAGGAGGAGGAGGAGGAGGAGGAGAAGGAAGAAGAACAACAACAAACAATAAAAAAAAAATTATGGAAGTTCCCCGTGTGTGTGTGTGTGTGTGTGTGTGTGTGTGTGTGTGTATGGGTGTGTGGGTGTCTGTGTGTCTCTGTGGGGGGAGTGTGGGTGTCTGGGGGTGTATCTGGGTATGTGTGCATCTGTGTGTATGTGCATGCATATGGATGTGTGTGTTTGTGTGTGTGTGTTTGTGTGTGTGTGTGTGTGTGTGTGTGTGTGTGTGTGTGTGTGTATGCAGGTGCCAGAGGCTGGCATCAGTTGTCTTCCTCAATTGCTGTCCACTTTGTTTTTTAAGACAGGGTCTCTCACTGAACCTGGAACTAGCCAATCTGGCTAGACCAGATGGCCAATGAACTCAGGGATTCTCTGCCTCTGCCTCCCGGGGCTGGCATTACAGGCACAGGCCACTGTGTACAGTTCGTACAGTTTTTATTGGTTCTGCGGGCTGAGCTCATGTTTTCAGGCTTGCATGGCAAAGCACTTTATCCACTGACTGTGTCCCCAGCCCTAGGGAAGATCTTCAGTGACTATTGGGGCTAGTAGACGTTGTGGGCCAACTCCCTGCTGCTCATTACCCTTCCGTATGATCTCCTCACCTCTCTTCAGCCCCACTGGCTCACCTCCCAATCCAACACAGACTCTCTTCTCCAAAAGAAGCATGGGTTCTTCCCAGACTGCAGAAGTGTGGGAGCATCATCTCAGCTGCCACATTCTGGGCACCACTGAGGCACACACCTCTGGCCTTTCCAGTTCCTGGTGAGTTGCAAATGAACACTGCAGCAGGTAAACAGAGCCCCGCAGTGCAAAGGACAACTCTTATTTATAGATCAAACACCTGCCATCAATTTAAACAGTAGTTATCTAACTTGAAAGTTTGGCGAGATACTGAATGCCCCCTTGAAGCAAGCAATTTCCAAGTAGCAGTTTGCGTATACAGATGTGTTTAAAGCCTACTTCAGAATGCTGTAATTATCATCAAAAAGACAGATTCCATTAAATATCTGTTATGCTTTTAGTATCTGCACTCCCAGACAGATTTGAAATGCCGGAAGTCTTGGGCTTCTTAACACTATACTTTTAATGTTGTTTATTTAAAGGAGCTGGGGGTTTCAGAATGTGGAAGGCATCTTATCAGAAATTTTCTGGGCAGTTAATGATACAATGTGGCTGTTGCCTTTTCAAACCCAGTTGACATTTCCAGCCTCTCTCTCTACCAAGCACACAACAAACCTTACATTTGGAGAAAGCTTTTTCCAAACAGAAATCAGTGAAGAGTGTGCACATTTCTCAGCACTGGAGACAAATAACCCCGCCTCCTGAACATTAACTATTCAGTGATGTGCTATCCAGGGCTCCAAGGTGCTGTCCATCAGTTTTACTGATGAACTCCTAAGGGTGATGTCACTGTCTTCTTCATTTTACAAATGTTAGAAACTGACCTTCTTAGAGGTTATGTACACTGTCTGAGATCGTTCAGCTGGGAAGCAGCAGGTTGAACATGGGTCTGTTTTCCTACAAAGCCCCCTTGGAACAGGCTGCTGCCTCTTCGCTTGGCTTCTCTCAAAATGGGTCTACCATTGACAGGATATCAAATGTCACTGTGGAAGTGGGTGATAATTATTTTCAGTGGCTTGATCCGGGCCTGACCTCTGACATGAGTCAGCCCACTGGTACAATCTGGCAGCAGACCACACAGATCAGTTACATGTGAACAAGATGTTTTAGCCCTGTAGACCTTTCTTCCTAACCAGAAAATCCTAAGAACAGATTAGAAGCTTTTTCATCCCACAGTTCCATGGCTCTGAGTCTGTGTACAGCTTCGGCCCGCGGAAGTAATGGCAGGCTTGTGGTCACAGGGGCCAGGAATACTATGGGGCCACCCTCTTCACCCGGAACCAAGCCCCTAACAGCCCCCTCCCCGCAACACCAACCCAGAACACAGCACTTCTTAGTGGGAGGAGCAGTATTTCAGGGTCCAGGGGCATGGGGCTGTTGTTCAACTCTAGGCCCGCTAAGCCTGATGCTAACACATTTCTGAACAGAGAGACGGACACACAGCAACACTCAGCTGGGCCACTGTAAGAGCCATGCATGGGCAAGCCCAGTTACTACTGATGTCCTACTCTCTGTGCAGAAAGGCCCTGCTTGGCTGGGGTCTGGGACTCAGGAGCTCAGCTCGTTACTCCTGCCACTGTGGCTGTGCAGCATTCTTTGCGTCATGGGGCTACTCTGCAGCGGAGGACAGGGAGTCCTCAGATATCTGTGGTGATCCCACTGACCACTGTCTAGTGGGTCCAGCCCTGCTCTCCATTTGGCTCACTTTGTGCTTGACACTCTCAGCTTCTCTTAACGCTACAACCAAAGACATCACTACCCGTGCAGTATAGCGCTTCCTGTCAAAACCACTCTTCAAAGCTACCAGAGCAAGGCCAAGTCCAGGTGAGCATTAACAGAACTAGGGATGGGGAGATACCCTCTTGCTCCTTTTCCAACAGCACAGGAAGGCAAGGCAAAGGATTTAGACGCTGTCAGTGAAGGGCTCCCAGCCTCTGCCTCCCTAATTATTACACTTTCTGTCTGCCATCACACAGGCTCACAAGCTGACCAGACAGCTCAGCTCTTCATTGTGAAATACAACCGACAGAGGCCTCTGGCTTCAGAGGAATAGGGCTGGACAGAGATGTACAAAGGGGAACACTGTGGTGGTACTGTGTTCCCCAAAATATTGTGCACCCTAATAAACTTATCTGGGGTCAGAGACAGAACAGCCACTAGATACAAAGGCTAGAAAATGGTGGCACACACGCCTTGAATCCTAGCATTCCAGAGGCAGAGATCCATCTGGGATCTCTGTGAGTTCAAGGCCACATTGGAAACGGCCAGGCATGGTGACACATGCCTTTAATCCCAGAAAGTGAGCCTTTAATCCCAGGGAGTGATGGTAGAAAGCAGAAAGGTATATAAGGCGTGAGGACCAGAAACTAGCAGCATTTGGCTGGTTAAGCATTTGGCCTGGTTAAGCATTTGGCCTGGTTAAGCATTCAGGCTTTTGAGTAGCAGTTCAGCTGAGACCCATTCTGGATGAGGACTCAGAGGCCTCCTGTCTGAGGAAACAGGACCAGCTGAGGATCCGGCGAGGTGAGGTAGCTGTGGCTTGTTCTGGTTCTCTGATCTTCCAGTTCACCCCAATACCTGGCTCAGGTTTGATTTTATTAATAAGAACTTTTAAGATTCCTGCTACAGAACACAATCAGAAAAGCCACAGTCGAGGGTCCAGCTCACACTCTCTTGCTCTCGGCTGGGGTGTGAGTGTGTCTGCCAGACATCCATGTGTCAGAATCTACAGCAAGATGCGGAGGGAAAATGGAGCCCTCCAAACGGGTTCTTGTCTCTCTTGCAGGATTAGTCATCTCCAAATGAGAGGGTACAGGGGGAGGCTGCGTGCAGTGTTTTGCTTCTTCCTTCGACTCCTGATAAAGCAGAGGAAGCCTTGAGGGGCCATGCTTGTGGGGTTTCCAGCCTAAAACCAAAAGGCCAAAGAAACTCTTTCCTTTTACAAATCATCTAGTCTTGAGTATTTTGTTGTAGCAACATAAAACAGACTGCAATACTCTTCCATCGTTTTTAAGGACTATTTCAACATCAATTTCTCTTTCTTATCTGCTCTTGTCCTAAGTTTTCTCACTTTCTCTCCATTGGACACACACACACACACACACACACACACACACACACACACACACACATGTTTTCTGAAGGCTCCAAGCATCTAAGCCCAAAGAAACACATGGCTGAAAGAAGAGAAATAAGGAAAGAAGAGCGTGTACCCTTTAGAGCTCCTGCAATCTCACGGGCCAACTGTTTTGTCCCGGCAAAGCTCCCATTCTTGTGAGCCATCCCAGGAGGACTTACCAAGTTCAGCCATATGGATGGTTTTCATAGATGTTCACTCAGGAAGCTCTCACAAGTCAACGTCTACACCTTTTGGATTCATCTCCTTACCCCCACCTCATCATGTCACTCACTGAAGATTCTGTGTGACCTTCAGGACAGCTTGTGAGATGGGGATTTCTGCTCTCTCTCTTCCGATGGGAGGACAGGCAGAATGGTAAGAAAGCCAAGTGGAGAAAGGAAACTGGAAAGATTTCTCTGGGTTGGTACCAAATTTGCCCCAGGATAAAACCGCACTGTATCCAAAGTCCTGGCAGGCCACCAGGTGCTGCAGAGTGGCAGGGCTCCCAGACTCCACTTCTTCAAGCTGACTGTACAAGGGAGTGCAGGGTACTGCCAGAAAAAAATCACAATGTGAGGGCACAGTGTGGACAAGGTGACAGCAGACCTCAGCTCCTTACACTCAGGGATCCAAAACGCCAGGGCCACTTTCTTGTTTTAAAGTGAATGTCAGTTTCCTGACATTCAGGTTTGGGAACTGGTAGATTCTGTCCCTTTTAATCACTGGCAGCTCATGAGCCGTGTCCAGGAGCTGCAGGGTCCATATCTTCTAGCAGCGCATGCCACAGTAAGTGAAGGCAGATATGGGTGTTTTGCACAGGCCTGGCATGGAGACATTTCCTTGAAATCACCTGGCATCCTACAGTTGGCAGGTGATCACAGTAAGTCACCGTTTATGCTCCCAGTAAAGGTTGGGTGTATTGAGGGACAGAAGAAAAGACAATCCTAACGACGGCACTGCTCTCCTCAGCAAATCCAGCCTAACCGAAGAGTCTGCGAAAATGAAGACGGCACAGGGGCTCAGCAGGAATCTAGATGGCCACCCTGGGAAGGCCCCACAAAACCACCTAGATAGACATGCTTTCAAAAGAGAGCCTGCCTCTTGTTCTGGCAGCCTCTGCTGGCATCTGCTAGCCAGCCCTCTTGGGGTGCGACCCACTCCCCATTTCTCCCACACTTGGAATCTGACAGGAGCTGCCCACAAGCTGCTCCGGTGTCTCCACAGCTGGAAGGAAGTGGCTCCTTTTGTTCTTCCTGCCTCTCGGATCTAGAAGGAGATGCTGGCAACTGGCAGGTCAGTAGGATGAGATCGCTGGGTGACTCCTTTGTCTGTCCTGCTTCTCTGTCTGCAGACAGGGAAGGGCCATCCAGGCAGACTCAGGCCAGACTCCTCGGCCCTCCACACACACATCCCACCCCTCTTACAGTCTACTTTCCTATGGCTTGTGATGTCTGTCGTAGCTGTATCTCTTCCTTACCTCTTCTGTGAGATTACAAACCCCTTTGAGAGAGGACTTGATGGTAAAGGCAAGAAGAACATTACTGAGTGTGTTAGGCTAGGTTATCCTTCACCATCGTCATCAACCAAACTGGATTTGGAGTCACTTAGGAGACACTCCTTGGGCGTGTCTATGAGAGCGTTTCTCGAGAGGTTTAACTGAGGAGAGAGGACCACATTGAATGCTGGCAGTTGTCATAGACTGGAGTCCTGGACTGAACAGAAAGGTTAAAGAGGGGAGCCAGCTGGGTGCCAACATCCCTTTCTTGCTGCCTCCCTACTATCCACACACTGTGACCAGCTGCCTTGTGCTCCTGCTGCTATGCCCTCCAAGACGTCCTGGATCCACGAGCCAGGACAGAGTCCTCCACCCTTAAGCTGTCTCTTGCCAGGCATCTGGTCACAGAGGGAAGAGAACGAGCCGGTGCAGTGAGTATCTGCCCACCACCCGAAACCCACTTTCCTTCCATTCCCACAGCAAACCAAGGGACTACATCTACAGAAGCTGCAGTTTAAGTGCCCAGAGGCTTGTCCTGGGCCCCTGCCACAGCGAGGGTGTACTGGTGTCTCTCTAGAAGAACTCTGCTAATTCTCAACTCCCTGGAAGCCGGGGCCTCCTCTGCCCTTGCCATCTTTGTATCTTTGGTCCCAATTTCACACCTTGCACAACACCTTATGTATTGTGCTAAAGTCAATATTTGTTACATAAAAGTGAAAGAATATGCATTGTGCTCGCTCTACCAGTTTTAAACGCTCAGTCTCCAAGAGATTTCGTGCTGTGAGACGGGTGTCCTGAATGTCTCCATCTTGCAAAACCGACGCTCGGTGGGGAACAGTTCTCCACTCTCCTCCCAGCTCCCCATAGCTTCCTGCCCTTTCTATCCCTCAAGCTTGACTGCTCAAAGGCAGGAAATCACGTAGCATTTATCCCTATGTGACTGGCTGACTCAACTCCATACAGAGTCTTCAAGGTCCACCTGCTGTCACGGTATGTGACAGGCTTTCCTTCTTTTCCAGGCTGGACAGTGCTCCCCTGGGATTTCCAGATTCTAGATCTCATGCAACTGCTTCCTTGGAACCACCCAATCTGCTCAGCTTCATTCCAGAATAGCTTTCATGCTGTGAGGGCCACAGAGCCACTGCCGAGCCTCACACTGTCCTGTCTGAGCCTCTCTCTAGGTCTTCACAGCAACCCTTCAAGGTCATTTCTGTCATCCACCAACGAAAGAAACCAAGTCCCACGGACATTGCACAGCATGTTCAAGCCACAGAGCCTCAAAGTTCAGCAATCTGGACCTGGATAACTCTGCAAGCTTTTCCAAAGGCCTTCGCCACCTTTCGGTGAGCCCCTAGGAATGAATGACTGACCTACAGAGAAGAACACTGAGGCAGGAACAAGAGATGTGATACCACATCTGTGCTGCCTGTTAGCTGCAGTTCTGGCTAGAGCCCCGAATTCACGACTCCTAGCCCTGGGCTCTCCACCTTCTTCTTTCTAAGTAGCATGTGCATGTGACCTCCTACCCATCAAAATGCCAGGCTTTCCATAGGCTCAGCTCCACGTTTAGTTTTTCCAGGTGTGTTGGAGCCTCTCACAGACATTCCCAAATTCAGCCTCTCCTTTGTTCTGTATAGCCGAGTGCAGCTGGACACACAAGTTCACAGGTGGTACCATGCGCCATGCTTGTAATTCTCCAGAGAGGGGGCTGTGCTAGCCTCCATACCACATGCCTTAACAGCATCTGGAAACATGACAGTCACTTGACAAACTCTGTGACTGGATATGCCACAGGGATGTATAATTTAAGAGCTGGACAGGCCCAACGAGTTCAATACACACATTCCCAGCTCAGACTGTTCATATCCAAAGATATGAAGGGACTTGTCTGGTTTCAGAACTAATTAATGAAGAACAGAGTTGAAGAACCCACGTGTTTGTCACTGGTTGCTTCTCTGCTAAAGGACCTACCCAGGATTCCTCAGGATTTGTCAACATCAGCGTTGTGATTGAAAGCCCTGAGTGGGTGGACACAATAAAGAGAGGCTAAAGTCGATATTTGTTCATTTTAAGGTGGTATGAAAGTACCGACTTTTTACTCCTATGGGAGGAAAAGATGAAAAGGAATATTGAACAGAAAGACATGATTAGAGGGTGGAGCAAATTCCTACTCCTTACCCTGATATTAAACTTCTGCAGGCAGGCTGTCTCTGTGTGTCTCTCACTTCCCTGCTTTGGCCTCAATATAGCTGCTCCTAAGAAGGGTCATGGAGAAGACTGTTCTCTCCCCCAGGAAAGTGTGAAAACCTGGAGAGGGGCATTAACTTTTTATGACCTCAAAATTCTTTAATAAATTAACTGTATTAAGGATCGCTGGTTCTTTAGGATGGTGAAAATGAAATCACACCTTCCGGAGACTACATATTCACCTCATTTGCAGATTTGCTGTCTTGTTATATCAATGCACATCCCCCCTAAAAACAAAGGAAGTTATTTCTGTCGTATTTCATAGTTTATTAGAAAATGCTTGAATATATGTATATTTGGTGTAGCCCAGGTTAACTTCAAACTCCTGATCCTCCGGACTCCATCTCATCAGTGTGGGTCACCACAACTGTCCGGATATATTGCTTTAAAAATGTTTATCCTTATTGTTAGACTTAAGTAGTGGAAGGATTATATATTTAACCAATCAACAAATATTTACCGGGAGCTTCTTGTGTACTGAGCACTATTCTAGGCCCTGTGGGTGTAGGATTAAACAAAAGCCAGGGGCATTCTTGCTCTGCTAAAGTCTGTATTCTAAGGATGAGGCAATTGGCTCAGAGGCAAGGCAAGTCAGGGAATGTTAAGAGAATAATGACAATTGTCGTTTAGGGATACCTGCTAGGCTTCAGGCTCCAACACTGGGCACGCCATTTATGATATCCCATTTACTCCTCAATGACCTTGAAAAGCATTTATCATTAGGACAAGAAGAGAAGACCCAGGGAAGCTAAGCACTCCCCTAAGGTTACTACGCTAATAAATGGGGAGAGTGCTGTCGGGACTCCCACATTCTGAATAGCAGATCAGCCTGTGAATGCTCAGTTGTGCTGAAGGATGGGCAACATTCAGTGCTCAAAGGGAGTTGGGAGAGTGGAGCATACCAGCTAGCCTGGCGTCAAAGATGGATGTGACAACAGCCTCTGTGCTCTCGTGATACCCCGTTCCAGCTACAGAAGGTAGCTATGTGGGAAGGTGAGCTCCTGTTAACCAGAATGACTGTAAAACAGAGGGGCCTGCCTTTCCTTCTTCAAAGAGGTGATGTATAACAACTTAGTATCCACATGGAATGGGGCTGGCCCGTCTACATTTTATACACATGGATTAACACAAAATGAGTCAAACACCCAAATGTCGGAGCGAGAGCAAGAGTGGATCTTGACGTCTTTGAGCCGATGGTTTCTTAGATATGATGCCAAAAAAGCACAAGCAGCAATAATAACAACAAAACCCCCATAAATCTGACATCATTGAAATTCAAAAGTATACACTTAAAAAGGCAAAACTAATATCCCAGAGAATGGAAGAAAATACTTGCAGGTTATACATGCAGTAAAAGACTTGTCTTCAAAATACATTTAAAAAAATGACTAAACCAGGCATGTGGTACACATCTGTGATCCTAGCATTCAGGAAGCCAAGGCAGGAAGATTGCCAGTCTGGGCTACAAAGTGAAACCTTGCCTCAAAAAATCAATAAGTCAATAAAATAAAGTAAGAACCATTACAACTCAATAATGTAAAGACAAATAATGCAATTACAATATGGGCCAAGGATCAGAACAGATATTTCCTTAAAGAACAAATACAAGTGGCCACTAAGCACATGAATAAATGTTGGCAGCATCATCCAACAGGAAAATGCAGTTGAGAATCACAATGTGATACTGCCACATTCCCAGAGGGATGGTTAGAATCAAGACAGACAGGGGGACAGGCTCTGGGTAAGAGGACCTAAGGTCAGATCCCTGCACTCAGGCATGGTGGTGTCACCTGTAATCTGGGGTTGAGGGGGTCGGGCAATCTGAGCTTGCTATCCAGCTAGCCTAACCAATCAGTGAGCTCCAGGTTCAATAAGAGACTCTGCCTCAAAAAATAATGTGGAGAGTGATAGAGGAAGACTCATACGATGGACCTCAGACTTCCATACACACAGCCACAGGTGAGCACAACTGCACACGCATGTGCACACATATGTACACACATGCAGACACTACCCTGACAAAACGAGTAAGTGGAAGTGAGGGTATGCAGCAATTATAAACTTCACATATTATTGATAGAAATGTAACATCACACACACATTTTCCAAACAGCTTGGCAGCTCTTTAAAATGTTAAACAGAAGTTACTAAGTGATCAAGTAGTTTACTCCTAAATACACATCCAAGAACAATCAAGCATATTTCTCTCCAAGAACTTATGCACAAATTTCACGGCAATAGTATTCTTTGCCCAAAAGGGAAAAGAATCCAAATGATAATCATTTGCTATATGGATAAATAAAATGTGGTCTACCTATAAAATGGAATATGCTTTGGCAATACAGAGTACTGACGTATGACACAATATGGATGAACTTTAAAAATACACACTGCATCAAAGAGTTTAGTCCAAAGGTTACATAGCGCGTTAGTCAATTTTCATAAAATGTCTGTAAGAGAAAAACCTAGAGAAACAGGAAGGGGATTATAGATTATCCAGGGACTGGCGAACTGGGGAGACTGGGGTGTAGCTAATGAGTACGGGTTGTTTAGAAGTGATGAAAATGTTCTAAAATTGTAGAGATGCTTTCAGAACTCTGCAAACACACCATAACCCATTGAGTTGTGTAATGAAAGTGAGTAAATTGTATGGTGCATGGATTCCCTCTCAATAAAACTGTCAAAATGCATGGTCTACTATGAAAGCATGCTGAGATCTAGAGAAAGATATCCTCCACAGCAATGAGCATGCAAAGCAAATGCCACAACTTCCACCAATCTATACAGAAGGCTTCTCTGGGGAACGTTCTGGAAGAGATGATTTGTCACAGGGAATGATCAACAAACACTGCCCAGACTATCATACAAAGTAGAAGCTTAGAGACAACAGATTTTTTTTTTTCAAAATAACACTTAGCCATCAATAATACAATAATTCAACAGAGTGGCAAGAGCTCATACACAGTCAACAACATCTCATTTGATAACGAGAACACTTCCTCTAAACCAGAAGAGAGTGTCCAACACTGGGAGAAAACACCTGAGGCAACCAACTCAAAAAGAGGAAGTGTTTACTTTGGTTCCCAGTTTTGGAGGTCTTGGTCCATAGTCTCATCAACACAAAGAACTTCACTTCCCCCACTAGCCCCTCACCTGTTAAAGGCTCCACAGCCTCCCGACACAGCTCCAGGATGGTGGTGTGGGAGGGCATTCAGCATCCAAAAGGAGAGCAGACAGTTGTTTCTTTCTTCTCTCTCCCTAGCAATGCCTCTACTGCACTTTGGAAGTCGCATTTTGAGCCAGACGTACATGCTCAGCTTGGTGGGTAGCCAGCCTCTCAGGCCCAGCCTGGCTTCTCAGATCACAAACTTCCTCTTTCTCTCATCACACCTAACAGTATCAATAACCTCATCCATTCCACAGGCCTTTTAACGAAAACGTGAGCTTATCCCAAGTAAACATCACTTGAACTGTAGAAGCCTGGCTCCATACATTTTGTGAATGACACACTCCATTAACATTACATCCTTAGTTACTGTTTTCCTACAACGACAGGTCACTGCCTTATAGATGACTTGGCAATACAAAGTACTGATAGACGTTGCGACATGGATGAACTTCGAAAACACGCTGCATGGAAGAGTGCCAGGGCTAATATATGGTTGCCCTTCACAATGGAAATATACCAAGGACCCCAAAGGACGCATGAGTTAAGATGTACCTTTTCTGTTCACGGTGATGGAAGGCTAGCCATGACGTGTGTACACTAAAAAATTAAGTGGCTTTCCTCGTCTGCACCTGTGGGAAGGAACTAGCCTTTGGCCAAGAAGTCTGGTCAGTGCGATGGGTCTTCCCGAACCCCATGACCCTGGTTATTTCAGGCGCATGCTTGAGTAATAACTCCCTCATTAGTTACTCCGCTACAACAGGAGGCAGGCAGCGCCGCCCTCACAGCGGTGTCCCCGCCCTCACAGCGGTGTCCCCGAAGAGCCATTAACAGCCTGGAGTTTCCATCAGCTAGAAATGCACCTGCCAAGCAGCCCACTTTCTTGCATCGCTCATCCAAAGGGGGCGACGTTTAGACTGAGTTCTCGGCAGAGTATTTTTCATTTCGTTGCAGTTGTTTTCAATGTTTCCTTCTTGCCCCGTGATTGAAGGTCACGTCTGGAGCAGGGGACGGCATTAATAAATCCCCTGTGAGGGCAACTGCTGAAATGACAGTTTAACTCATCACTGGCCAGGGGACAGGAGCCACCAACCAAGCCACTGTGGGCCGTCATCATCCAACTGGCTGTGGCTTAGATGCTGCTGATCCCGCAGAAGGCCAAAGGAGGCAGGCACAGGCATGAGGTGGGTCGTGGCTTACAACCAAAGAGCTCTGAACTGGAATCTTTGCTAGGACTTTATCAAGCCAATGTATAAAGAGGGGTTTGATTCTTCTGTTGGGGACAGGTACCAGGTTCTTGGAGAGGTACTTCATGGAGGAGGGAGGCTTCTGTCCATCACACCCACCTTTCAGTTTTACCTTCTAATGAAAGGGCAAGTCTGGGGATCCTTTCCACATGTGGTCTTAACAGGACCTGTCTCATCTAACCTGGTCTCTGGTTCAAATATCACTTGAAGGCTCTTAGGTCACACTCTGGAGGGCTCCTGGACAGAGGAACAATTGCACACTCAAAAACCCCACATAAAACAGCTGTGCCACACACTCCTTCCCAGACCCAACAGCTGAACTCTCGGAAGCATTCAGACTGAAGAGCCATACTCTAGCAAACAGAATGGGAGGCGATGCCCTTCCCCAAAGTGTGTTCTGTGGAACCCTAGGCGTCCACGGGAAGTTAACAATAGTGAAATGGGCTCCATTCCTGCCTCATCTCTAGGATTCTAAGAAACCTCAATCATAAGCTCCTCGTGTTTGTAATAACAAAGACTTTTTTTTTTGGTTGGGGGTGGTAGGGTTGAGCAACTGGTTACAAGAACATAGTTTTATTTTTTTTTAATCATGCGTCTGTACTGGGGTGCGATGTTGTGTTGCTATTTCCTCTGAGAGAAAACCCTTCATCTCAGAGGGAAGCTCCTGATTAAGACACAGGACATTCTAAAGAGAGGTAAAACATTCCATCGTAAAACACTGCTGCAGGCAAGCTCATTAAGCTTGGGAAGTACACAACACAAAGTCTTCAGGAAGTCCCTAAGACTGACCAGAATCACCAGGCCCCTCCCTCTACAAATACATCTAACCAATAAGGACTGCTGAGAGTCATTCTCAGATAAGCTGAGCTACCCAAAGAGCCTCAGATCACATAAGCTGACTGAAAGAGCTTCCATACCATTGCAGATTGTGTAGTGTGCTCCAGGTCCAGCTTTCATGAGCCATCATCATGCTGCAGTGGGGGATGCTCTGTATGTCAAATGTGTTGCTCTGATTGGTTAATAAATAAAACACTGATTGGCCAGTAGCCGGGCAGGAAGTATAGGCGGGACAAGGAGAGGAGAATTCTAAGAAGTGGAAAGCTGAGGCAGAGAGACGCTGCCAGCTGCCGCCATGACAAGCGAGATGTAAGGTACTGGTAAGCCACGAACCATGTGGCAACTTATAGACTAATAGATATGGGTTAATTTAAGATATAAGAACTAGATAATGAGAAGCCTGCTGCAGCCATACAGTCTGTAAGCAATATAAGTCTCTGTGTGTTTACTTGGTTGGGTCTAAGCGGCTGCGGGACTGGCGGGTGAGAGAGATTTGTCCTGACCGTGGGCCAGGCGGGACTGGAGAAAACTTCAGCAACAGTGGACTTTTGGTGATACAGCTGTCTTCAAGTTGTTTCTGCTCCTGTAACCTCTCACCTACACTTACATAAGCAACTGAAATAAAACTCACTCACCAGAGTGAGAGAATAATAAGTGTTCTGAATCTTGGATATTTTCAGATTTTAGAATAGTTGCATATACATAATGAGTGATCTTGGGGGATTAAAACTAAAGTCTAACAAATATATACCTGTAACACAGTCTGAACATCACTTTATAGATGCCCTAAATAATTTTATATGTGAAAGCAAATTTCACAGCATGACATTTTCTACACGGTCACATCATTATCTGAACTCTATTGGAAACTTTGGTTTTTTTAGAATGTTCTGTATGAGGGGATGCTAAAGGTATACTGACTTGGCTTAAGTGTTAGCTGGGAGTTCCTGACAGACCGACTCTTGGAGGTGGAGTGCCATAGTGTCAACCATCAGGTCACCCTAAGCGTATCTGTTAACAGCATGGGCCACCAGCCTATGGCACTGTTGAGATGTGGTGAACTTTTAGGACATTGGGCCTAGTGGACAGAAGTTGGGTCACTAGGGATATGCCTGTGAAAGGAATATTGCCTTCTTTTCTCATGGTTTGCTTTTCCACGGTCACAAAGTGAAAAGGCCTCCTTTACCACATGATCGCGTCATGACATACCATGTTGCCATAGCAACAGGGTCACATAACCGTTCACTGAAACCCCCAAAGATGCTAGTTAAAACAAGCCTTTCCTCCATTTTAGTTGACAGTCTTAGGTGTTTTGTCCCAGTGATGGGCAGCTGAATAAGAAAATAAACAAGGAGCAGCCAAGTTTCCCCGAAAGCCTCACACCAACTGTCGGTCACACCGAAGCCTCTGGTTCTTAGAGACCTGGTGACCTCCACTGCCTTCAACTACTTCCTGCATGTGACAGAAAACTAACCTTCATTATCACTGACACATGACCTTTTAAAGATAGGCATTTTGTTTTGTAATGATTGTAGATTAAGAGACTATAACGAAGGTGGCACCGAGTGCCCAGAGGCCCCTTTCTCACCTTCCTGTCATTAATGTCTCACACTACCAAGCAGCATTTGCCCAAACTAAGAAACTAATATCGGAACAGCATTGTCAATTAACTCCAGACTCTGTGTGACTTTTGCTAGTGTCCCACTGGCGCAATCTTCCTGTGCTGGAGTCTACCTTACCCAGTCTGTCTCCCCAGCTCCCACTGGCCGTCGGCATTTCTCAGTCTTTCTCCGACAGCTTGCAAGAGCAGTGGCCAGGTGCTCTGCACAACAACTTCTGACCTGGCTTTATCTCTTGCTTTTCTCAAGGCGAACTAATGTTCCTCTCCTTGCATCTGATCGGAGGGAACGCGTTCCCTCCTCGCAACACTGACGAGGCCAGCCCCATCCTGTGGGCAAGGTGGAGCTTGCCGAGTTTCTCTGCTGTACGGCTCAGCTGTTTTTTTTCTTTTTTGATAATGTTCTACAAGACATTTTAGCAGACAGTGAAAGGCTCACTTTAAAGCTCACATTGGTGGGTTCCTTCCCATAAGGACTCACCCAGGTACCATCACAGCAATAGGTAGATATTCAGGAAGACTGGCCACGTCCCTATGTCTTTTGCAGGTAAGGACAGGCTTTTTGCATCTGACACCCCCTGCCCCCTGGCTTGGTGCCAGGCAGGTTCATTTTGATCAGGGCCAGTGGATGGGGCGATGGCAAGGTACTGGATACAGTCACTCCTAGGATCCTGCCATCTGAACCTCATTCCCCATGCTCACCCTATTCCCACACTCTGCCATCTAGTCGAAAACACTAGTCCGCAAGTTAAATTTGATCACACAGACCTTCTCCCTTGACAGCCCTTCTCTTCATCGAAACTCATGAACCCCACCTGGGGAACTGAGACTTGAGAAGTTACTGAGCCAAGGCTTCTTGTCTCCTACTGACTGCTCTGTTTGCCCAAAGCCACTCTTCAGAACCCCTGACGTCTTCTGCCACTGCCTGATGCATTTAAATGGATTTGTTTGGTCATTTATATATGTGAGCTGTGGATGGATGGACTTTCTCAAGGTGATGGAGTAGTTGTTCCTTGGAAACACGTTGAGAAGTAACTGGTCTAGATGGACAGCCAGGCCCTGAAACAATGACCCCTTCCCTGCCCAAGGTCACATGGGAACTGCTCAGAATAGCATTGTGAACAGGGATAGGCTACAGTCGCCCCTCACCAACTTCCCTAAGTTATACGCGGCAGGACCCATCTGGACTCCTGAAGAGTAGACTTCAGCATCTTTGGCCTCCTCTGAGGAATGCTGCACCTGGCAGCTAGAAACCAAATTAGACAGACATCCTGGGCAGCCTCAGTTCACAGTCCTGGGTAGCCCTGATGGGACAAATGTCCTCTTCAGACCACAGCAGCACCCTTAGTAATCTTCACTCTAGCCTGTGAGCCTGGGACCAAGGGGGAAACCCAATGTTGTTCAGATCCAGGCTCTGCCTCAGCTACTGACAAGGTCTTTTAGGACACGGGATGATGTGTTTCCTGGTGAATGACAACATTAGGCGTGCAGCATGTACACACAGGTGTACAGAGCCATCCATCAAATGAATAGCTCACACAGGGGGTCTCTGAGGGAAACTCCCCATTATAGGAATGTGGGCCTTTTCAATTTTAAGATAAGGTGAGTGGAAATAAACGAGGACAGCTATTCATCAAATCAAGACTGGCGTGGGATATCCCCACCTCCACCCCCTGCTGGGAACAGACAATCCCAGCACTTCCTGTATGCCAGGCAAGGGCTGAGCTCTATCACTGGGCATAGACCCAGCCCTGCATGGTAGAAGAACAAAACAAATAAAACATGACAACAAAACTTAGGAGACCGAAATTTAAATAGACTAGAGTTCCAGTGACAGACTAGGGGTGGGAAGCCACGCCCCCTTTATTAATCTCTGAAAGGACCTGAAGGGCAGGACAATCAAACCCCAGGAGAGTTGAAGCTCCAGCAGGCTGATGGCTACAGAGGTCTTACCTTCTAGGCACCAGCAGATTACGGCATTGCGAGTGCATGGCCAACAGACTTAGACAGTCAGAGCTTCCACATTTTGGCCTCAAAAACCACCCACTTTTTTTAAATTAAGAAATGTTCTATTCATTTTACATGAATAGAAAACCAACCACAGATTCCCCTGTCCTCCCTCCTCCTGCCCCCCAGCCTTCTTCCCCAACCCACCCCCCATTCCCACCTCCTCCAAGGCAAGGTCTCCCGTGGGGAGTGAGCAGAGCCTCACACATTGAGTTGAGGCAGGTCCAAGCCCCTCCTCCCTGCACCAAGGCTGCACAAACTATCCCACAATCGATAGGCACTGGGCTCCAAAAAGCCGGCTCATGCACCAGGGATGGATCCCCATCCCACTGCCTGGGGCCCCCCTAAACAGTTCAAACTAAACAACTGTCTTGCCTATCCAGAGGGCCTAGTCTAGTACCATGGGGGCTCCACAGCTATTGAAGAACCATCCAGTCTTACAACACAGATGTCGCTAACAGGCATGCTGAAGCAGCAGCAGTCAGAAGAACCAGTAGAACACACAGACCCCGAGAGTGTGCTTTAGAAAGATCCCCAGGGAGAAAAGAGCAAGGCTTACTCATTCAGTAGCCAGAGGAATAGAAACATGGGAGGGAAGAAATGCAGATAGAAAAGACAGAAAAAGAAGGCGGTGGTGTCTCTAACCAAGTCCATTCTAGACTTGCCAAGCACCAGGGCCAATGAACTCAATGAACTAATCTTGGGGACAGTGACAGACCTGTACTCTTCATGCTGCTTCATCTGCCTTGTTGCCTGCCCACAGCCACAGGTGGGCCCAGAGTAGCCTCGGAAAGCCTCTGTCAATGGTTAGGTGATCCTTCTAGATGATGGATCAGGTTTCCTTCCAGATACAAGGGTCCTAACTCTTACTGGACATTAGCTATTCTGCAGGGTGTCACTTCCCAGGACTCTCTCCCAAACCATTGGTTTTGCTAAGTTAAAAACAGATCTATACATCTTGGCTACTTTTATATACTTCTGTGGCCATACTAGGCAGATGGCCTAGTATGTTAGGACTAGATACAGAGGCAGGATATTAAGAAGAATGAGATAGGATAGAGGCAAGCTCCGATTGAGCTCAAGACAGCCTGACTGAAAAAGCTGAGGAGATAATGACTTCAAATAAAGTTGGACTCTGAGGTCCCGATACACCCTGCCCACAGTCCTGTGCTCCTGGACTGGCCATGGTCACACTGCAGGGTTTGGGGCCCCTGAGGTCCTCATACACCCTGCCCACAGTCCTGTGCTCCTGGACTGGCCATGGTCACACTGCAGGGTTTGGGGCCCCTGATGTCCTCATACACCCTGCCCACAGTCCTGTGCTCCTGGACTGGCCATGGTCACACTGTGGGGTTTGGGGCCCCTGAGGTCCTCATACACTCTGCCCACAGTCCTGTGCTCCTGGACTGGCCATGGTCACACTGCAGGGTTTGGGGATCCTGTGCAGATCATTCTTTCTGCACAACATCTGTCTGAGAGGAGTCTGTCCAGGAAGGTTGATTTCAGGCTCAGCTAACGGCTACCTAAGTCAGACATGTGCTGTCACGGTCTCATGTTTCATCTGCTGCTGGACACTTCACAAGGACCTGTCTCTGTTCAGCACACTGTCCTAAACCTTCCAAGCTGCTGACAGATGGTTGCTGCATATATCCCTAAGTCTCACACAGTGAGGAAGAGGAACTCCATGCTGCCTCCCTCGCAGCCAGGACTGACACCATCACCACAATGATGTGCTAATGTGGACTCCAGATGGCTCCAGCTCCCTCCTTAGTCCATGTCTTCTGATATCGCCAGTGATGAAAACCCTTGACCAAGCAAAGGTATTCAACAACCTCTGCTTCTGATCTGCCAAGGAACCAGGATGTCAGAATGGAGCCCCCTGTCCATCCCACTGGTCCAAGCAGTCAGAGTTCATCAGTGATGGCAGTGATTTTTCAAATGACATAAAATTTAATTACTGTTTTAATAATCATGCATTGAATACGCCATAGCTCAGTGGTACAGGGGACATGTGAGGCCCTGGGTTCTGTTCCTAGCACAATACTCGTGCATGAATACACATATGCCCACATGGGAAGGTTTATTCAGCAGGGTATTTAAAGAATAGTCATGATCAATTAGAGGAGCAATGGACACGAAGTCCCCTGTAGGACAAGCAGACTGCTGACTTGGTTCTTGGATTGTGGGAAAGTCCTATGTGGTTGTGCAGAGGGTTGGGGCCAATGGCTGAGTGAGAAGTGACTATTCTAATGTTGTAGTGAGCTGTATTCTTCACCAGAACTTCTGGCGGATCTCAGTCTTGGGAAGGGTGGAGATAAAAGATCTGCAAGGGGAGCGGGGATGGGAGGTAGCTCCAGCAACCTCTGCATTAAACTGCTTTTAAATTCTTTTCTCTCTCCGCAAGAGTTTGCTATAAAGCACAGGCTGACCTGGAATTTGCAGTCCTCCTTGCTCCGCCTCCCTCCTGGGTGCTGGGACTCCAGATGCATGCCATCACACCTGAGCAACCTCTGAATCCATCACTACTACCAGCCTAGAGTGACAACATCAGAGAAAAGGTCTCGGTGGGTATAGAACCCCCTAGAGCCCATTTCTCCACCAGCGCAGGGGCAAAACAGCCTGGAGATGCCTGGAGATTTCTGTCAGTGCTGGAGAATTCAGCCTAGCCTTCTAACAGATAGAAACCAGCTCCTCAGGCACCACCAGCTCAGATTTCCACTCAAAACACATACAGTGTATCTGGAGAAAGGCAAGCATGAAATATCCTGCACTGAAGAGTTGAAAAGCATGGAGGGTCAGTTAATTTCCCGAGAAGAAAGATTCTGCGGCTTCACACAATGGCACGCACGATTCACCTCTGCGAGGCAGACATTGATTTTCCCACCTGGGAGCTGCACTGAATTAGCTGGCGGTTGGAAGTCTGATCTCCAACTTTTTTCAGTCCCCACAGATCTTACATTTTATTTTTAAAGTCTATGAAACAACACAAGATGAAGAGTCTCATTGAGACACCGAAGTGGAGAGGATTCGGTATTTCCGTTGCTCAGAGAAAATAATTTCAAAGGTATTTCATAACTGAAATTGAGATGTGTGAGGACACGGAGGGCATGCAGATTTCCTGGCTCAGTTCCTCTTGAGCAAAGAGGCAGTCTCCCTCCACCTACAGCAATAACAGGGTTGCCTCAAAGAAAGCCCTGTTTCCTGTGCTAGGTCCATGGGCATGGGTATCACCTTGAAGTTGTCATCTTGAAGGACAGGTAGTGGGAAGAATGTTTCAAGTGTGAAATATTCTGCCCTTTACTGGGCATGTGGCCTTGGGTAAGGCATTCAGCTCTCTGAGCCACAGCTTTTAGCTCTAAATGGAGACAAATCACATCTGTTGTATGCAGAAGGATGGATCTAGTTTTAATATGGAAGGCTGCTCAGTTAAAACGGTGTCAAAAATTTCTTTGAATGATTGGCTGAAGCATTTGTCAAAAGACGGCCTACTGGAAAGGAGTTGATGATGCCAGCCAGATATCCCTTGGCTTAGTGTTGATGAAGGGATTTTTAAGGCTCAGGAAATCACAATGCTCGAGTGGGTAAGCTGTGTAAAACCTAATTCTCCACAATGGGAAGGTCCAGAAGACACGCCCTTCACCAGTCCTATCATACACAAAATGGTGAGGGGGCACCAGCACATCTGAAGAGTTTTGTCGTAGCCCCTGTACCTGGTGCCAGCCCTTAGGCTGCAGATGCTGCTGCTCAGCTGGATGACTTAAATGTAATGTCTTCATTTGGGTCCCAAAGGAGCAGGGGCCAGGTGGCAGCACTGAATCTCCAAAGGCGAAGTGATCCTAGCTACTGTAATGTGCAACATAGACAAAGCAGTGTCCATGGTGGCCCCACCCATCATGGACAGCACAGGCAAAGTGAATTCTACGGTAGAGTGACCTGTAAGGACCTTTGGTACTGGCTAATCAATCATGATGTTTCCAGAAGTGAAATGGATTAAAAAAGAAAAAAGCCTATTGCATTTTTTGTTTGATCTGTATGAGCAGAGAAATTCTCAAACAAACGAAAGGAAGGCTGCACTGGATTGTGGCAAATGGGAATCTTGGTGTATGAACCAATTTCCAAAAGTGAACCAGTTTGCAGACCCAGAACCCCTTGAAAAAAGGGATGGCCAGGTTCTCCTGAGGAAAGACCTTGATAAAATGCCTAGAAGTTTTACTGTTAGCCTTTCTCCAGTCCTTCCCCAAAGGGACCTATGGCCTTTGGATACTGGATCTGAGTGGATACTGACTCTGGGGGACACCAAGAAACATGTGGCCCTAGAGTTAGAGTAGTGGCTCATGAAGGCCAGTTGATTAATGGAGTTGTGGCTGAGGTCTGACTTACAGTAGGTCTAGTGGGTCCCCAAACTTATACTATAGTTATTTCTCCAGTTCTGGTATGTATAGTTGGGGCAGATATACTTAGAAGTTGGCAGAATGCCCACATTGGTTTCCTGACCTATGAAGTGAGGGCTATTACGGTTGGAAGGGCCAAATGGAAGCCACTGGAGTTGCCTCTTGAAGACAGTATGGCATCCCAGGAAAAACTGCAGAAATTAGTGCCACCATCAAGGACTCAAACGATGCAGAGGTGATGGTTCCTACCACATCTCCTTTTAATTCTCCTATCTGGCCAATGCAGAAGACAGATGGATCATGGAGAATAACTGACTACTGAAAACTTAATCAAGTAGTGACTCCAATTGCACCTGCTGTACCAGATGTGGTATAGCATCTCCTGGTACATGATCTGCAGCTATTGATCTAGCAAATGTCTTTTTGTCAGTTCTGAAGCAATTTGCTTTCAGTGGGCAAGGCCAGCAGTATACCTTTACAGTTTTACCTCAAGGATATATTAAGTCCCCTGCCCTGTGTCATAACTTAGCTCAAAGGGATTATGACCATCTGTCTCTTCCACAAAATATCACATTGGTCCACTAAATTGATGACGCTATGCTGATTGGAGTAAGTGAGCAGGAGGTAGCCATCACTCTGGACTTGTTGGTAACACACACATCTGCACATCACAGGATGAGAAATAAATCCAACTAAAATTCAAGGGCCTTCTGTTCAGTGAAATTCTTTGGAGTCCAGTGGTGTGGAACATGCGGAGATATTCCTTTTGAGGTGAAGGATAAGCTATTGCTTATCCCCCCACCAAGAAAGCAGTACAACATTCAGTGGGCCTACTTGGATTCTGGAGACAGCACATTTCCTCACTTGGGTGTGTTACTCTGGTCCATATACCAGGTGACTCAGAATGCTGCTAGCTTTGTGTGGGGCCTGGAAAAGGAGAAGGTTCTTCAACAGGTCCAAGCTCCTGTGTAGGCTGCTCCATCATTTGGACCATACGATCAAGCAGACCCGATGGTACTTGAGGTGTCAGTAACAGAGAGGGATACTGTTTGCAGCCTTTGGCAGGCCCCTATAGGTGAATCACAGAAGAGACCTTTGATATCTTGGAGCAAGGCTCTGCCATCATCTTCGGACAACTACGTTCCCTTAAACAGACAATTCTTGGCCTACTATTGGGCCTTAGTGAAGACTGAACATTTGACCATGGGCCACTAAGTAACCATATGACCCAAGTTACCCAACATGAGCTGGGTATGATCTGACTCACCAAGCCATAAAATAGAATGTGCACAGCAGCAATCCATCATCAAACGGCAGTGGTATATATGTGATCAGGCCTGAGCAGGGCCTGAAGGCATAAGCAAGTTACATGAAGAAGTTGCCTATGATTTCTACTCCGGTTACAACGTCGTCTGCTGCCAAACATGCATGTGTAGCCTCATGAGTTATGTCCTATGATTGGTTGACGGAGGAAGAGAAGACCAGGGCCTGGTTTATGGATGGTTCTGCACATTTTGCAAGCACCACCCAGAAATAGACAGCTGTAGTATTACAACTCCTTTCTGGAACAACCTCAAAAGACACTGGCAAAGGGAAATCTTCACAGTGGGCAGAACTTCAGGCAGTATACATGGTCATACAGTGTGTTTGGAAGGAAAAATGGCCAAATATGCAAGTGTTCACTGATTCATGAGGTGTAGCCAATGGATTGGCTGGATGGTCAGAAACTTGGAAAGAGCATGACTGGAAAATTGGTGAGAAAGACATCTGATCTTCAAAGAAATATGTGGATAGATCTCCCCAAATTGGGCAAAGGATGTGAAGATGCTTGTGTCCCATGTAAATGCTCATCAAAAGTTGACTTCAGCAGAGGGGGAGTTCAATAATCAAGTAGCTAGGATGACCCATTCTGAAGTCAGCCTCTTTCACTAGCCACCCTGTCATTGTACAATGGGCCCACAAACAAAGTGACCATGGTGGCAGAGATGGCGGTTACGAATGGACCCAACAACATGGACTGCCACTCAACTAGGGTGATATGGCTACAGCTGCTGCTGGGTGTCAGATCTGTCAAGAGCAGAAACCAACACTGAGCCCCAGATATGACACCATTCACCGGGTTGACTATTCAGCAACCTGGTGGCAGGTTGACTCCACTGGACCACTTTCTCTGTGGAAAGAATGCTTTGTCCTTACTGGAGGAGATACTCATTCTGGTTATGGATTTGCCTTTCCTGCCTGGAATGCTTCTGCCAAAACTACCATGGGTAGACTTACAGAACACCTAATTTGCCATCATGGTATTCCACACAGTATTGTTTCTGACAAAGGAACTCACTTCCCAACCAGAGAAGTTTGCCGTGAGCCTATGATCATGGAATCTACTGGCCCTACTATATTCTCCACCATCCTCAAGCAGCTGGCCTGAGAGAAAGACGGAATGGCCTTTTGAAGATACAATTACAGTGCCAATTAGGTGGCAGCAGCCTGGAAGGCAGGGACAGGGGTCTCCAGAAGGAGATAATATGCTATGGTTTTTCCTATAGCCAGGATCTATAGTTCCATGAATCGAGGTGTAGAAAAGGGAATAGTTCTAGTCACTACCACTCCTAGTGACCCACTAGGAAAATTTTTGCTTCCTGTTCCTTCTACCTTAAATTCTGCTGGTCTAGATGTTTTGGTTTAACAAGAGAGATCACTCCTGCCAGGAGGAGCCACAACAACCATTCCATTGAACTGGGACACAGACTCCTCCCTGGTCACTTGGGGTTTCTGATGCCCTTAAGTCAACAGGCCATGAAAGAAATAACAGTGTCAGGAGGGGTGATTGATCCAGATCACCAAGGAGAAATCAGACTCCTTCTCCACAATGGAGCTAAGAAAGATTATGTCTAGAGTGCATGAGACCCTTTAAGGCATCTCTTGGTGCCACCATATCCTATGATTAAAGTCAATGGAAAATAACAACAACCTAATCCAGCCAGGGTGACAAAGGGCACAGACCCTTCAGGAATGGAGGTATGGGCCACTCCTCCAGGAAAAGAGCCAAGACCTGCTCAGGTGCTCAATGAGGGTCAAGGAAATACAGGATGGGTAACAGAGATAGGTAGTTATAAATACCAGCTAAGGTCATGTGACCAGTTGCAGAAATAAGGATTATAACTGACATGAGTGTTTCCAGAATATTTTGTTAAGAATGTGGTTTGTACAGATTTGTGTGTTTTCTTTCCTCAATTTTATTATCACGTAATGTAACATGAATTAAGAGAAAATCAGTTGTTATCATATTTAAGTTTGGAGACAACCAAAAGAATATCCCTTAAGGGACATTGCCACCTATTCTAAAATTTATAATGTATTTGTGATTGTATGATGGACAGTTATATCATTTTAGGTGGAATAATGACCTTGTTGAATATATAATGTTTGTGATTATACATGGGATAGTTATATTATATTAGACATAAATATGACATGGGTTACTGCTTTTACTTGGAAATTAAGCATGACATAGGAGATATGACGTCATGTCAAGATAACAAGAGATGGACTTGTGATGGCTATTCTTGGTTGTCAACTTGACTATATATGGAGTTAACTAAAACCCAAGTGGCTGAGTTCACCTGTAAGAGATTTTTTTTTCTTAATTAAATCATTTGAAGTAGGGAGACCCATTTTTAATCTGGGTCTTTTGAGGTGGGAAGATCCACATTTAATCTGGACCACACCTTCAGCTGGCAGCCTATTAAAGGACTCGGAAAAAGAAAGCTTGCTTTCTTTGCCTGCTTGCCCTCACTCTCGATGGCAAATCCATTCCTTCACTGGCATTAGAGCCTACTTCTTCAGGATTCCAGTATAGATTATAGGCCAGCTGAGACACCCAGCCTCATAGACTGAACAACTACTAGATTCTTGGACTTTCTGTTGGTAGACAGCCATTATTGGACTAGCTGTACCAGAGCCTATAAGCCACTCTAATAAATCACACACACACACACACACACACACACACACACACACACACACACACACTCACTGTATCATTTCTGTTCCTCTAGAGAACCCTGACTCATGTAGGAACCATCCTTCCTATACAGCAACACCATGGCCACTTCAAAGAAAGCCCTGTTTCCTGTGCTAGGTCCATGGTCACAGGTATCACCTGAAGCTGCCTGTCCTCTTGAGGGGCATGGTAGTGGGAAGAATGTTTCAAGTGTGAAATATTTTGCCCCTTACTGGGTGTGTGACCTTGGGTAAGGCACTCGGCTTTCTGAGCGACAGCTTTTAGCTCTAAATGGAGACAAACCACATCTGTTGTATGCAGAAGGATGTTCTAGGTTCTGATCTTCTGGTGCCTAACACTGTCAAATGTAATGCTGTGGGCCTTCTTTAGGAAAATACTGCTGATAGACAGCAGCAAAACCGCCTCATTCAGGTTTTCAAATACATGTGAGTACAGTGCACATATACAAAGCATCTGAGTGCCTGACCCTGAACCTACCACTGCAAACCTACTGTGTACTCTGACCTCTCCAATGCATAATACCTACTCTGTGTACTGAATCTACCAATGCCTACCAATGCTAGGTCACTCGTGCAGGAGACAGCTGCGAACGGAACAGATTCTATTCCACCCCATCATCTGCAATGGAATGTTCTCTAACCTTGGACACAAAGTGAACCAGCTCAACACAGAGCAGGACATCCCATCTGTTGCTATAGTTCCTCTCTGAACTCTCTATGATCCTGATCCACACCTCTGGTTTTTCTTCCTTCCCTACCACTGGCTTCCATTCTGAAAGCCCAGAGGCATAAGCCAGGCTTTCTAACCCTTTATTTCCAATATGAAGGAATTGCCTAGGGTAGGGATGGCAGCAGCTTGTGTTTGAGAGGGCTGGAGAGAGACCCCTAAGGAGCATGAGCTTTGCTTGAGGCAAGATAATAAAACTGCAGTGATGGGTATACACCCCTATGAGGAAATCAAAGCTGCTGGACTATTCTTTACATGGAGGGATTATATCAGTAGGTGATTTATATCAGTAAAGCTGTTTCAAAATATAAGCAACCAAGAACTATTCAAAATTCAAGAAAAATTAACAAGAAAAAAGGAGAAAATACTGAGCTTGAAGAAAACTAAGATCATCTAGAAAATGGAAGAGATTTTTTTAAAAAAAAAGACTTAGGTTTCCAAGATGAAGAATCCATAAGAGTAAGAAAAGGGAGCTATCCATCAAAGATGAAGATTGGACTCTTGTAAATTAAAAAATAAATTTGATGAAATCCAAAAACCAATTAGTGACTTGGAAGATAAAGTCCAAGATAGCCTCTAGAACACAAAGCAAGAAACGTAAGACTTAGAAACATAGCTTAACATGTGACCAGAGTATCTTCAGAAAAACAGAGAAAATAGGCAAATTTCCACAGAGATAACAGGAAGATGAGAGTCTTTAAAATGAAATGGCTTTGCATCAATGAAAGAAAAAAAATGCCTAGGCCTAAACACATCAAAGAGCCATGCCAGACCGCTTACAGTGGGACAAAGTGGAGAGATCAAAGGAATGGAATCCAACAGGCTCTTGAGACAATGGCTCTCAGGAGCCCGGCAACAGGTCCCTGGGTCTGTCATTGAAAATGACTTTGAGTGGAGAATTTTATAGTCAAGGTCTCTATAGTGAATGAGAGAAGGCCTCCATCTTCCACAGCCAGAAGCAAGGGCAGCTAGCTACAGCTCCGAGAACAAGAAAGAATTCGCAGTATGTTGTTTGATGTTTCGAGGCAGCCAAGGAAAGAATGACTGAATTTTAAGGTAAAGCACAATGAGAGTTAGAGAAAATATAATACAGTTAGTTAGTTGGGCTTCTTTATTTATTTATTTGGCAGAGTCTCACATAGCAAAGGCTGGTTTTGAACCTGCAATGTAGACAAGACTGACCTTGAGTTCCTGACAACTCCCTCTTCCCAGTGCCTGGATTACAGGCATGCACCACCACACCTGGCTTATTTTTAGTCTTATTTTTTTTTTGTAGCTTAAGATCATTTCATTAGTAGTTAAAAATTTGAGAATATTATTTAGGGGGTCAGAATAGAAATAGAAATGATGTTAAGAATTCAAAGGAAGTAGGGGAGGCAGGAGGGCAGCAGATGCAGCTGAGCAGGGCAGTCCAGCTGACAGCCAGAGAAGCAGCCTTTGATGTTAGCAATCCAGACTGAACATTTCTGCTGAAACTGCCAAGTGATGGCTGGCAGATTTACACACTTGGAAACAATACATGGTGATCCGGGTTCAGATGGGTTGAGTCCTGGTACCAGCAAGCTGACTGGAACCACTTTTAGCTAGTCCACCATTTCACAAGCTCAGCGGAACATTATCTCCATGGAACTGACTTTGGAAAACACTATTTAACCAGGAACAAAGGTGGGTACCTGTGCTTGGGGCCCTGGGGACAGATGGCTGATAGATGATGAGCATCAGGTCACATGGACTAAATATGAAAAGACTCCTTGACATAGATGTGGTGTTTCCATACACCTGGATAGACTACATTTTATTCTCGCAGCTCAATAGGGATTAGTGCCAGTTCTTTAGCTATTTTTAGATTAAAAGTCATCTTTCCATTGAAAATTCATGAGTGGGTGAGGTACTTGCTTTCTTTCTGTTCTCTGGGTCTTTGATGGCCTGGGCAGAGGCTTCTCAGCTTTCCCTCGCTCGCCCGCTCACTGGCCACAGTGAAAAGGGCCACACAGTGCTGGCAGGCAAAGCTTACAAGCGCATGGTGGTCAATGGACCCAGATGAACAGGCCAGCCAGGTAGAGGGAGGGTGCTTTGTAAACTGACAGATAAATGCCAGCTTTAAAAAGGCCACACCTACCCAGAACTGTGCTTTGGGGTTTGGCAGCCCCAAATGGATCTCCCAGTTCCCCACCAGTTAGAAGTCTGGATGCTCTTAGGACCTAAAATCTAGCCTCTAGTGGTTAGAAACTATTTTAATTTAAAAATGTATGTCATACAGTTAATCAGAATGCTTCATCTATATTAATATAGACATGTATATACCTACATGAAACGGATGCCATTTTTATTATCTTACTGCCATTTACAAAGCTCCAAATGTAGACTTTTGATACAACCCCACTCACTTTTGGTACTGACCAAATGTTTCTGATTAAAATGATGGCTTGGTTTAGTTCTCTAATGTATTATTTATTCTTCCTGGCTTTGAATCCCTTGAAAAATATGATATACATAAATTCTATTTATTCATCTTATTCATTCAGATAAAAATGTTGACTTAGACCATTTTTTTAAAGGCCACTTAGAGACATATCCCTATTCATTTCCCCCAAAGAGTCCATCAATCTTCTAATAACTAGGGAGCAGAAACAGCTACTTCAAAGGTGTAACTAAATCTCACTAGTCTGTATTTTTCTACCAATAGGAGATGGTCCAGAGATGCTTGCAGACATTTTGCTGATATGCAGATGCATTCTCCTGGCGGCATCTCCAGCATGAACAGAGCCCTCTACAGCCAGCAATGGGTGATGCACACGGGGTCCAAGAACCTCCGCAGACCCTTGGCACACTGATTGGGCATGCCAGGTCTGTGACTTCTGTCCCACAGATGTGACCTTGCCTGCCTGCCTCCCACATCTTTTTAATTAAGTCTTTCTTGCACAAGAGAGTCCTGTTGCTAGGCCAGGCGGTGGTGGTACACGCTGTTAATCCCAGCACTCGGGAGGCAGAGATAGGTGGATCTCTGTGAGTTCGAGGCCAGCCTGGTCTACAGAGAGAGCTCCAGGACAGGCACCAAAACTACACAGAGAAACCCTGTCTCGAAAAACTAGAGAGAGAGAGAGAGAGAGAGAGAGAGAGAGAGAGAGAGAGAGAGAGAGAGAGAGACAGACTTGTTGCTGCTCTTGAGATTCTAGGAATTGGCTCTTAGAGAACTCCGACAGAATGCTGTTGCTACCTTCTCTGTGTCTGTCCTGCCTTTGGACCTCTTTACTCCCACTGAATTCTCTCTATATGACACTTTACTAGACTATTTCCGAGAAAAGCAGCATGGACATCGCTCCTCTAGTTGGCTTAGTATCCACTTACCCTCCAAGCTACTAGAGGATGGATGTCCCATGCCGAACCTGCTCTCTGTAGACCAGGCTGGCCTCGAACTCAGAGATCCACCAGCCTCTGCCTCCTGAGTGCTGGGATTAAAGGCGTGTGCCGCCGCCGCCGCCGCCGCCGCCGCCGCCACCGCCACCCCCCGGGCTCCAAACCTGGCATTCCTGATGGAGCTGTCAGCACATGTCTCTTTTAGTCCAGGAAGACTCAAAGTGGTCTTTCCAAAATGCACACTCTTAATTAAATGTGGTTCTGGGGAGCAGAGAACTCAGCTCTGTTGGGGGGCAAGAAGAGTGTGAACTGGGGGCTCCTGGAAGCTGTCTCCTAGTGTGTACTGGGGAAGGGAGAGAAGGACAGTGTGTGGCATAGCCTGTACCCTTGTGCTGGATTCCGACACTTCTTACCTCTGCCTGGCCGTGCAGCTGAGTAGACAGTGAGTGTCCTTCTGTGTACACACACCCCAGCTGGATTTCTATCACTTGGAATGAAAAGAACCATGATGGACAGGCACAGTGGGAAGGCAGGGTGGCAAAGAGGAAGGTCCTCCACAGCTCTCTGCTTTCTAGTCAAGCAAATCTGGTGTTCCAGACAGCTTCTCCCTCCCCGAGACAAAACACTGACACCTCTACCCTCACTCATCGAGCTTGACAGAGCAAGGGCTTGTTTAGGGCCAGGGTTTCGAGGCTCTGGTCCACGGGTGTCTCGTTCTATTGCTTTTGGGCCTAAGATGGGGAGCAACATCACAAGCAAAGCTCTCACCCCACGGAAGTGAAGAAGGCAAGAGAGGAAGGGAGGAAAGAAGGGAGAGGGGGAGGCCAGGGACGAGACATACCCTTCAAAGGTACAATTATGTCTCATCTTCTAATAACCATTCAGCTATGAATTCATTAACGGATCAATCCACTGATGAAGTCAGAGCCACCATGATCCAATCAACTCTAACTACTGTGGGACCAAACCTTCAACACATGAGCCTTTGGGGACATTTGATATCCAAACCAGAACTCAGGTTCACTCCGACTCAAATGCTTTTCTAAAAGAAATAAAGGTACCCGAGGGTTGAGCTTGAAGCCAGGGGTCTACCACCGGAGAGCAAGGGATGAGAGTGTCAGCCTCTCATGAGAGAAGGTGGGACAGGCTAAGCTCCTCCGCCCAGGGCTGGGAGGATTACAAGGATGGGCAAGTTGCTTGGACCACAGCAGCCTCTTAGTAAGGCCCAGCAGTCACCTTTTGGTTTAAGGATGCTGAGAGGCGGAGGAGGGCTCTTCAGGTCCTTCACCCCTTCCTCTACAGCGCCGACGCTAACAAATAGCCGGCAGATGCTTTTACAATTGGTGAACTCGATTTATCTCACTTTGGGAGGACATTACAGCGATACTTCCCATTACAAGTGAGAGCGGCTTGTTTCCTCTTTAATTCTGAAGGGCAGTGTTAGTATGATTGGTGTCCTTTGTGTAGAAGGAGCAATTTCTACCATCCACTTCACTCTCTGCAGAGCAGGGAGTTCTCCCCACTCCCCCACCAGAGCAGGGTCTGCCCTTGTTCTAGGGCTGGGGCTCTGCTTGCCCATTGTCTTTCCTAGAAGCTGGCTGGACCACTTCTCTTGACTACACTGAACAATAAGAATATTAACCATTTAACAAGCTCAAGGGCTTTATATTAACTAGTTCAGAGGGTGTTTTTCTTGCTCAAAATAACTTGGCTATCTCCAAAACTGGAACTACAGTTTCAAAGGACATCCACTTCCCACCTCTCATTTCTCTCAAGGACCTCTTACTGTTCTTTACAAATGTTATGGCCGTTCTCTGTAACTGAGCAAATTTATGAGGCTTGAGAAATCAGTTTCATTTGTGCAATTTAATTGACAGTGCATTCATCTACCCTTGGAGAATTTCTAAAAACTTAATATAGATTTCATTCAAAAAGACACAAATAAATGCCATAGAAGTATATTGACCAAATTTTTAATAATCATAAAGCATGTGCTTCATATGTGATTAAAATTAGTGTTGAACATTTTTTTTTTTAAGTTTTAGGTCTTTCAAAGTTATAACCACCATGTCCCGTTTCTCAGACCTGGCTGATTTCTTGTTGCTCCCTCCTGAGGAAAATGGGATTTTTCTATCTTTAATTTTTCTGCCTACTTTCTCTTCTAAGAGGTGAGAAAAGGAAGAGGAATGGCAGCTTTGTACTGTCAGGGCAACTGACCACAAACTGATTCAATGGGAGAAAGGCCATGTATGGCCAAACACTCCCGAGGATCTGCTCTCCTCCTCCAGCTTACACTACGATTTGTTGTACTCAGAAAGTGAGGGTTTTCCATCAGGAAAGTCAAAGAGCTTCTGTAAAGCCTTGGGAAAGTGGAGGAGAAGAAGTGAATGGGGATGGGCAATGTGTTTATTCTAGGAAGGCTTTAGTAAGCAGGAAGCCCAGAAACCACTTCTCAGCACATACACTGCTCACAGACACACAGCAGTACAGGGTTCCTGTGACCCAGCCCCAAGCGGGGAGAATGGCTTTTTTTCTTGGGCATTCATCCACAGTGGCAGGATTTGAAGGTAAGACGGCATTAGTATCCTTGACCCAGCATAGAAAAGAGAATGCCAGAGTGAAAGATTGCCCACCGTACAAGCCAGACAGGAAAACAGCAGGGTTCTCTAGTCAGCCCCACGAGCCGGTACATGACGCAGCAGAACTCGGCAATAGGGCACTGTCCTGGAGCATGGGTAACCTGCTTCGGATTTCGGCCAGCTAGTGTCTACATGGCTGGTTAGGAAGGGAGTCTCCACGGTCAACCCAGTTGTTCCTGCACATGCTGGCAGGGGTTGCTGCATACCTTTGGAGCTTCCAAACTCAAGCAGAAGGCTTACAAGCAAAAGGGTTATTTTCCCAAGAATGACAGGTGACATCTACTGGACCCACACTCATGAAAAAAAAAAAAATAGATGCAGAGGAACCGATCCTTGATACAGGTAACTTTTAGAAATGGTGAGAAGGCAGTGGTAAAACTGGATGCAGATTGCCAAGAACATGGGCCAAATTCTAATCCTCCTGTAATCCCTTGTAAATGACCTCCAAATGAGACAGCATTTGGAGATAGGATCTTTAAAGAGGTAATTGGGTTAAAATGAAGCCTTTGGGGGGTGGGCCTTAATCCAATTTGTGGCTTTATAAAAAGAGATTGAGACAGACAGAGAAACCTCTGGGGTACCCCGTACAGGCGGGTACCATGTGGGGACACAAGGAAAACCCGCCATCTACAGACTAAGGAGACAGGCTTCAGACAAAGCCCAAAACTACCTGCACCTTAACCTTGGACTTCTAAAGCTGTGAAAAGACAAATTTCTGGTGTCTAAGCCACCTAGATGCTGGTATTTTGTTAAGGCATCCTGAGTGAAATGATCTAGTGGGTTGGATCAACATATAGCAGAGCAAGGCTGAAAGGGCATTTAGGGCCAGCGATGCTCGCCATAGGACAGGCTTTAGCTACGGACAGCACCCTGTCTATACCAGGCTTGAAGGAGACAGAGCAATGAATGAAATGTTAAGACCAGTCAATGAATCAGAGGAAACAAAAGGACTTGATCCAAGGAGGAAATCTCATCTATCACTGGTCAGGCCTGGTTTGGTCCCTGCATTTCTTCTCAGGCTTTCGGCTAACTGTCCTCTTGGAAAAACCCCAAAGTGATAAACATCTGGCTGCTGACCATTATTTCTAAACCCTACCGGGACAAGTACTCTGCTTTGCCTGTTTATTTACCACTTTATTACCATGCATGGTAATAAATATCAATAAATGTTTTTGATGAGAAAATTACTACGCATATGAAGCAGGAGACGGGCATGTTCCCATCAAGCATCCAGAAGGCAGGCAGTAAGAGTGAGCAGGAGAGGGGCCAGCATTTGTTGGTACAAATGATACCTTAGCCCACCTCCCATTGGCCAAAGGATCCCTAAGACTCCAGCTTAGACACAGGCATCTGATTTCCTGAAGATACATGTCCCCTGTCACCGACATGGGAGCTCACACACAGACCTGGACAGGAAGACAGTTGTGCCGTGCAGCCATAACAGGCCAGGGAGGAGCAAGAAGTGGCTGTGGATGAGTAGAGATCCGGTGCTCCAGCCACAGGGGTAACCAGCGGGATAATCATCACTGCTGATCATGCAGTCCTACCCAGTGAGGCGGAAAGCGGCTCCTCTGAAGGACAGACAGGCAGCTGTTCTTGGTGGTCAGGAATGACAGACGCACATGGACATGTGTGGTCAGGAGGTGTGGAGACACAGACTTTGTTCACGTCCAGCACACTAAGGGCCACTGCAGTCACCTCATGGGGGCTGGGCAAGCATCAGCAGCTCTTGCTCAGTCATCCTGTCATTTTTGTCTCGTCATTAAGTCAGGTGGGACACAGCCGACACAGACTACAGTGTGGTCTGCTACGCTGTCAGACGACCTGGGTCTGTCTTTTGTCACCCAGAGCTTTGTGTGGATGTGCAGCATTTACTCAAGAGCAGGAGGCTTGGCGTGGCAGGATGGGCTAGGAAGACAGTGTCATTAGCCCTGTGTTCCCCCAAACAGGCAGGCCCACGGTGACCTGCCTATCAGTTTTGTTTTTCCCAGAGGGACCAGGGGGGAACACATGCTGAAGCCTTGGATAAATCTGTGCAAAAAAAAAATGCTCTCAATTTCTCCTCCAGAATGAAAGCTACAGAGTTGAGCCACAGTTTAAGCTGTGACTAACTCAAGATTCGAATCCTCCAGTACAGCCAGGTCAACCCTGCACCCTACTCAAATGTCTAGGTGGTGTCTTAAGCAAATGGACAGGGCTAAAGGAAGCCAGGGTCCCTTTGTGAGGAGAGAACCACTGAAGAGCAATTTTCCCTTTCTCCAAGTCCCCAAGAAAAGTGTAGCCAGAGAAATTGCTAGGAATCATCTCGTCATTATTCCAGCCCTTACGCCAACACTCCTGTTAGCTCCAGACTTTCCCCACCAGGAAAACACAAGTCATAAGGTCTGAGCTGGAGCCAGTGTTTTAGTAACACATACGTCACTGAACCATGAACACCGCTGTCACCTCCTCCCCCTTCCTCTTCCTCTGTCACTTCCCCACCATTTCCTCCTCCACTGTGGCCTTTAATGTTTTCTTTCTAGATTCTGAATTAGGAACCTCTCATTCTTTGGAATTCAGTGAAAAGGCTTTGTGTTAAAGACTAAAGTCAAATTGTTTGAGTCTTGCTGAGTCCCGGCCCCACTGCTGAGCAGGTGGTCACTGGGCCAGTGTCAAGACAAGGGCCGTGGCTGGTAGCTGGTCTTACTGAACTGACAGTTAACTGAAAATACAACTGATTAAATCACACACACACACACACACACACACACACACACACACACACACACACAGAGCAAGCTCAAAATCAGTGCAGAGATCCTGCCAAAGACAGCACCATGTGGGAAAAAGTGCTTACACAGATAAAGGATAGACACCTACATCAGTAAGTGGAGAATAAAATGAATGTTCACTCATGGATGAGCTGACTCTCGAAAGTGTGCCATAGAAGACAAACAGTGAGTGCCCGGTGACACTCGAGCACCATTTCCCCTTCTCTGGAGAGATCTGGCTTGATGATTATATCTCACCTGTGAGTCCAGATTAGAAGGTTCTAAACTAGGTACAGCATCCAAGAACCTCAACATCCAAGAGCCCTGAAAATGAGCTTCAGTGACAGACCCTGACACAAGCATCCTCAGATACTGACCTAAACACACCTGTGCTACATGGAAAGCTCTCAGGGCTTAAGCACGGGTGTGTGTGTGTGTGTGCGCGCGCGTGTGTGTGTGTGTGTGTGTGTGTGTGTGTGTGTGTGTGTGTGTGTGTGTGACTGACTGCCTCTGTTACCTACCCAGGTCTCCCTGTTGCAATGTGCAGCGGGCGCATTCTTCTGGCTTCTAGCCTAAAGTCCTGTTAATTGATGGCAAACAAAAGAGCAATTGCCAGCCTTCAGAAGAGAAGCAGCTGGAAAGCAATGGTGGGAGGTCCTGGTGGGGTAAAAACCTTACATTTTACCAACTTCTCAACTTTCCAAAAGCTTCCAAATAAAAAGTCACAAGATGACTAGCAAAATGGGAAACTATGCCACAGCTGTGTGGTTTCATCAATCCCTGAGTTACAAACACCTGACTTATCACATGCCGTGGCTGCCACCCCCCAGCCGAATTTTACTTCTCCTCCTGCCAATGCCATTTTTACTGACAGGAAAGCACAGACACCTTTCTGAGCTTGAATCTTGCCTTCTTTCCCTGGGCAGACATCCCTTCTCCCAGCTTCCTATGACACAGGATTGTGTACGTCTGCATGCAGAACTCGAGCATCCTTTTTAATTGATCCTTCTCTGCATTTCCCCCAGGTAACTCACACAGTGTTGTTTCCAGCGCCACAAAAGGACCACTTATGAACAAAATGATTATCAACGAATCTTAGCTCCCAGGCTTTGATTAAGGGGATGGAGAAGGTCTGGATATATTCTGAAATGAATTTAGATCAGGAATAATATAATAATAATAAATGAACAGATTCATCCTTTCTCATATCCCCTTAAGGATAAAGTGACATTGTGGTGGGTAGGGCACAATTTGGTGACAGCTATCCAAATTTAAAAGGAGCATAGTTTATGATAGAGCAGGTGAGCAGTTAGGAATCCATGAGGATCTGACCACATCGGCATACGAAGGGAATCAAGTAGCTTGATGTGACTCATTGCATTGCTTGACACAGTGGATAGAGTGGAAACAGAATTATGGCCCAATTCTGAGATGACCCGATGTGTATCTGTTTAAAGGACGAGGCACATATACTTGGGAGCTGATCTAGACATTTTGTTATATTTCCAACTTGCCTTGTGGAAGATTTAATAAAAAGGCCTGTATTAAATTGCATCATAAAGTTAAGTAAGATCTATTGAGTAAAAATAAGTGAGTAGCAAAACAGGGGTTGAAAGCAGTGGGGCTGGATGAAAATGGGATCTGGACTCTGTTCTCCAAGGTCAATGGCCAAAGCTTAGCTGAGGTCACGAATGACAAAATGCTCACAACCAGAGACTTGACCTCAATCCAGGCGCAGCAAATAGCAGACTGATATTGTCAAATTATTCCTGCAGACGGCAATCCAGGCACCTCTTGGTAACCCAGACCTAGCTAAATGTCCATGTCCTTGACTAAATGGGAGCAAGAGCCCACCTAGAGCAGTCACAGGCCACTGTGCAGGTGACTGATGGCACATGAAAACCATCGTCACCGTCCCATTCCCTTCTTGTTCCAAGACGGTCATGTGGCCTGCTGTCCTTATTTTCTCTTCTGAGCTAAAGGGAAAAGGACAAAGTGTGTTCCTGTTTCTCTTAATGGTGTTGGTTCCAGACTGTCTCTAGTCTTTGCTTCTACAGAGCCTCTGCTGGCAAACGTCACAAGTCCTACTCACTGGAGGTGGAGCAGCACAGTGCACAGTATTCTGCAAAGAAATCCCTCAAAGGGCCCTAGTGAGGAGAAACTGAAACAGGTTTGGAAACCTGTCACTGTGCACAGGACAGAACACACACTTACAGAGAGAATGTGACTGGCCAACAGCACAAAAAATATAACCAGAAGTTTTTCAAACACAAGTGTGGTGATGTATTGTATTCCCCAATATACCGTGTCTCCCAATAAAATAAAACTTGCCTGGAGATCAGAGGAAAAAGCCAGCCACTATATAGAAGTCAGGCAATGGTAGCACACGCCTTTAATCCTATCACTTGTCAGGCAGGGATCTGTCTGGATCTCTGTGAGTTCAAGGCCACACTGGGAACAGAGCCAGGTGTGGTGGCACATGCCTTAAATTCCAACACTAGTTAACCATGGAGGTATGGAGGTCTGTACAGACACACAGGAAGTGACAGAGCTTGGCAGGAAGAGGAAGTGATGTAGCTAGGCTGAGAGAGCAAATGAGAGAAAAGAACAGAAAGGCATATAGGTGTGGGAAGACAGGAAGTAGTTTGCCTTTAGAAGCTGTAGAGTTGGTGAGGTAAGGTTAGTCTTAGCTTTCCGTATTCCTCTGATCTCTGGTTTTAACCCCAATTTCTGGCTCCGAGTTTGTTTTTATTAATAAGACCGTTTAGCAATTCGTCTACATACAAGGGAGTATGCTGTGGAGGACTTGGCGTCACCTATGTGGAAAGCTATCTGACTCAAGTGTTGGTCAATCAAACTGCCAGCTAACTGGGGCTCGGTCAGTGCTGTGCAGAGGTCTCTGTGAGTGTCGACAAAAGATTCAAAATGAATTCAGAACTGTTAGGGACTTCTGGTAGGACAATTGAGATGACTGTTTCAGGTTGGCCTTGGCAGGGTAGCCCAGGATGACAAAGAAAAGGGGACCATGGGCAAGAAGAATCTTCTACAAAGACCAGCCCGGGGCTGTGGGTCGGAGGGCACAGTGCTGCCACAGGGCCTTGGAGAAAGGTGGAATTTCTCGGTCTGCAGCTCCTGGCATGGGTCCATCCATTTACTGTGCTGCCTGTGTTCTGAGCTGCCGAGGCCAGGCCTCAGCCTTCAGAGACTGTGCCAGCCATCTCAGTCTGCCTGCCGTGTCAACACCCAGCAAGGCTCTGAGAAAGCAGCCTTATCTCTCTGTGCTCGATTCAAACTCTCAGAAAACCCACAAGATTCCTCACCCTGAACAGACATTCCACTGCTCATGGGAAAGTCTCCGGTCTCAGCCCTCCAGGCAGTTAGATTAAAGCTGACTCACAGACAGCTCCAAAGCTGTTCACCACAAGGGAACAAAAGCAGCCACCTGCCAAAGCCTGGAAACACCCTTGGGTCTGGTGCCACTGGCTAGCTTGTGGGTCTTTTGACATCTACTTGGTAGTGGGGCCTTGGTTATCTTCAGGCTCTTCTCGGCCCACATCTAGTTCTGACCCAGATCTGACTGTTGACCTCGGGTCACGAAGGCTTGCTATCTCTTTCCCTGCTGACAGTCTAACCCTGCTTCTGTTCTTGACAAGCAGAGCCTGGTAATTTCCCCTCCTGGCTGTCTGTCACCGGGGGCTTCCCTCCAGTAGGGACAGGCTGTGCCCCACCTGCTTCACTTTGAATCATTCCCTATACCTGCTGTCCAATGTCCCACAGGTCTAGACCTGGATTCTCCCTGTGCTCCGCCATCTTTGGCTAGATTGCGTTGGTATCATCTGCAGAATGGGGAGGTTTACATCTTCCAGGAACGGTGCCTTGCTTTGCAGACACTTTACGTTCCCTTTATGTCCATGTATCCAGATGTCTTCTCCATGGCAACCTTGTCCTGTGCTGGACACTGGGCAACCCTGATCTCAGACTATTCATCTGCCCCGCGTTCTCCCATTGGCTCGCTCCCAGGCTCAACTTCTGTTCTTAGCCTACAGAAAACTGGAGCCCCATAGCCAGCAGTGTCAAACCTCCAGCACTTGAGTTCAACCTCCCTTTTCCCTCAAAACTGCTCCACATTACAAGACCACCCAGCAGCAAACACCCACCCACCTGGATGAACTGAACAGAAGCAGGCAATCTCCATCAGACATGGTGGCACATTCCTGCAATCCCAATACTGGAAAGGGGTCTGAGGCAGGAGGATCACAAGTCAGAGGCTAGCCTGGGCCACAGAGCTAGATCTTGTACACACACACACACACACACACACACACACACACACACACACTGTGATGAATTACCCATCATTCACCAACAGTTTCTTCTCTGATGCAGTGACCCACTGGAGAAGAGTAGTTACAAGGTGGCTATAACGGTGGGCCGTCTGTATACAAGCACTCTGACAGACATCAGTTCTGGACCCACCACCACTGTAAACCAATCAAAGAGCAGCCCATCTGCCTCCCTCACCTGGACCAGTGGTCCAAAGACAGGACTGAGTCACGTGTTCCTCTTTGCCTGCCCTCCCTGCTGGCCTTGGTCACCGCAAATGGGTATTAGCATCACCCACTGCACACAGAGACAGTGCAGACATTTCTGAACTCATTTCTGAACAAGCACAGTGCCAGGAACCTGGCAACGGCTTTACCAACGACTGAGGAATGTGTGAAGTAACAGAGCAATGAACGAAACAAGGTTTGGTTTCCCATGCTGAAAGCCAACGGGACACTGGATATGAGACAGGAGGGTCAGAGTTTCAACAGTGGCCATCCCGTCCCGTGCGAACAGTGAGGACGGCTGTGTGTCAGCCCCGCCTGGCACTCACCGGTAGGGCTCCATGGTACGCATGGCGTAGAACAGGGCCTCCTCCAGCATTCCCAGGTTGATGCAGGCATCCATGGCACAGTCGAGCACCTTCAGCTGGTAGATGTTGATGTCGGGAAGCCGTTCAGAGTTGCTGCTTATGATCGCCTGGCACAGGCCCAGAACCTGCTCCCACTCTGTTATTAACTTAGTTAAGGATTCATTGTCTTCATCAAGGAAACACAGAAGCAAGCAGAGATGTCTAAAAGGCTGAAGAGCTCCCAGGCGCAGGAGGGAGGAGGCACCCATTATTTTGCACGGAGGAGCTGCCTGGAAACATACTTCAGAGACAAAAACACGTTCAAGTGGCATCTTAGGGAAGTAAATTCTATTTACATCAACAAACCATCCTCTAACCCAGTCTGTACTTTAGGAGAATTAAAACTCCCAAAGAAATATTCCTTTTTCACACGTCTACATGTTTTCTCCTTCAACTTAGTTGAGAAATGAATGAAGGTGTTTATTAAACTGGACCAAAGCTTTAGTTCGGCTTCCAATTATTTACTGTGGAATTATTTCTGTTTAGAAGAGAGCATCCCTTCTGAGAAAGGAGAAGCTTCTGACTCATCTGAGTCCTGGCCATGCATGGAGCCCAGCCCATACCAGTGCACAGGCCTGCAGCAGATGCAGCCATCTGAGGGGATGCATTTCCAGTGGGTCTTATATTTAGTGTTTATTAGAAAACAAAAGTGAACCCAACCTATACTTAACTGAAATAAATGCATGCTTACTTTAAACCCAAACACTGGAAGAAAATATTAAAAGATGTGCATGGTGGTACACACCTTTAATCCCACCACTTGGTAAGCAGAGGCAGGTGGATCTCTGTGAGTTCGAGGCCAGCCTGGTCTACAAAGTGAGTTCGAGGACAGCTAGGAATACAGAGAGAGATACTGTCTCAAAAAAAAAACAAAAAGAAAGAAAGAAAATATTAAGAACAGTTTATATATGTGTACCATGAGCAAGGGAAAATGATATCTTAAAAAGAGCAAGACGATCCACTGCTTTCTGATCAACCACATGTCAATTAAGTCAGTAATTAATTTCATGGAGCCCCCACGTGATATTCCACTCCCCATGAGTTGCACCTTGCTTCTCAGGGTGGCCTCAAATCACTGGCTCCAGTAACCAGTCTACCTTGGTCTCTTCAGTAGCTGGGCCTACAGTAGGTGTGTGGTACTTGGTTCAGCTTCTAACCTTGCCCCTGCAGACTGATATCCCACCCTCTTACAGAGGCAGCTGGAGGGCTGGAGACACGGGGGTTCCTCCGTGGCCCAGCTGAAGGTGCATGTGCGGGATCTAAGTGGGGTCACCACCCAGCTCCTCTGATCCCTGTTGTATTGAGACTGGGCATCTCCTTGCCCTCCACCCCCCACTTCCTACCACTGTAGCTCTATACTATTCTGCTTTGATGTTAGAATTCCACTTGGGGAGAAACATTTGAAGATTCAAACTACAGAATGAACAGTGTAGATCTTCATTATCAATAGAACTTGGTTCAAACCTAAGCTTGTTCTACCATTTGTCAGATTTGGAGCTTCGGGAAAGTCAAATGCTTTGAGGTAGGCTGGAAATAAAACACCTACCTTGGTAAAAAAAAAATCAAACCTAAAAATGGGGGAAATCTTTTTGTGCCCTCTCATGAGTTAGGCGGAGTTCTGTGTGTCACGGTCATTGTTGGGAAGTTTACTGGGATATGCAAAGCATATGGCAGAGAGATGAGAGTCTTTCAACTTTCTTCTGTCACAGCCCTGAGCCTGACAGACTTAAGGGAAAGAGGACGGGGTATGGAAGAGCATGGAGGATGCAATCACCCGCCCCCTGTCTCTTCACAACTCCATGTCCCATGCACTTCCCCTAAACCTTGATTCCAGCCCTCTTCATCAGTGTCCTGACACAGCAACCCTTGCCCTGGACAGACAGCCCACGTGTGCAAAGCTCCTCTATCCCTCTCCTCACAATAGCCCACGTGTGCAAAGCTCCTCTATCCCTCTCCTCACAATAGCCCACGTGTGCAAAGCTCCTCTATCCCTCTCCTCACAATAGCCCACGTGTGCAAAGCTCCTCTATCCCTCTCCCCACAGAATCCACTTTCCACTGCTGGTGCCTGTAGAGCCCTACTTCCAAAGCATCAGGGAGTCTTTTTAACAAATAAGCCACACCTGTGAATGGGGAATACTATCTTCATGAACCTGCCAGAAGAGATGTTTCCTCTCCACTGAGGCACAACACCTTACTCCAGAGCACCATTTCCTTGGGAAGAATGTCAAGCTGAGGGCCCTTCACGTCATCTCTTAGGGGCGAGTCCTGGCTCCGATCCCAGAAGGGGTTCATGTACTGAAGACCATGATTTGAAGTTATTGACAGTTGGTGATTGTCTTTTGTATTCATGTGACATGGATGCTTCAAGCTTGCTGAACGGATCCTCCAGAGGTTGGGGAAGCGGTGTCTTAGGCAATGCACTGATTTTGAAACAGATTGCCATGCTAACCTCCGTGGCTTTTCATTCCAGGATTAGATGTTTGACAAACTGTCAGGAGAAATGGCTGTCTCTTACACAGTGCCAGACATTTCTGTGGCAAGGCTTGGGCCTTATTGTAACATCGTCTGCTGGGTCCCCATTGTTACTTGCCTACTCATTTCCATAATGTACTCCACCTCAAGAAGCCGAGGTGAGCCGCCTTGCGAGTGGAAACCAGATGTGCTATTCTGTACCCACACACAGCAATACATCCACACACCCTATGCCAAGCAGGAAAGGACTTCTTGCCAAGCTCCCTCCACAATACTGGCAACTATCTCCTGGCAAATAAGGTAAAGCTTTTCATGTAAGCTGCTCCAGGGAAAGGGGAGGGAGGAACAATTTTAACTACAAGATTCTTTCCAGGTTAATGCAGACATGGATCTGCTCGGAGATTTACCCGTGCCACCTGTGGTGTCTATTATAACCACTGTTCCAGTGAGGCTGAGCACTATACCAAAGAGGACCCCAAAGGCACAATGGGAACTTTCTTTCAAATGCTCCTAATGACTATAGGAGGGTGGGGACAGACAGACAAGGGAGTGAAGTCACTTGGGAATTAGTCATCTTCTTAAGACAGGCTGCCAGAGCAGGGTCTGTGCCCATCTAACCATGCTACCCTGCTTAACATCATTCTGGGTCCCTTTGCGTAAAAACTAACCCTGTGCTCATTTCCAGCAGGTTCTTCCCTCATGTGTGGCACACTGACCAGAACCAGGAGCACACCATGTCATCTTCTGCATATTAGCATGTTTCTTCCCTCTGAGACACTCTCCTCCATGGCTGGCCTAAAGTCCAACTTACCTCCCAGACACAGTGGAATCATCACTTCCTCTGTAAAACATTAATCTCTCCCTCTCTCTCTCTCTCTCTCTCTCTCTCTCTCTCTCTCTCTCTCTCTCTCTCTCTCTCTCTCTCTCTCTTTCTCTCTCTCTCTCCATGTGTGTGAAGATATATATATCTTCACTAAAATATGTATTGTATTATTCTGCTTTGCACTATTATAATGAAGTATCAGATGCAAAATACCTTATGAAGCAGTGATAGGCTTATGAGTCCCAGAGATTCCAGAACCAGTTCAGATGGCCCATTGGTGTGGCCTCCAGTGAGGGCACCATACGGCCAAGGTAGGAGTGGGTGTCAGGCAGCAGAGTGAGGCTGACAGACCAGCACCTGATGGTCCCCTTGAAGGCATTCTTCCAATGTGACTTCCCAGTAGGCCCCACTCCTTAAAGGTCTGCCATACAGCCGGGCAGTGGTGGCGCACACCTTTAATCCCAGCACTCGGGAGGCAGAGGCAGGCGGATCTCTGTGAGTTCGAGGCCAGCCTGGGCTACCAAGTGAGTTCCAGGAAAGGCGCAAAGCTACACAGAGAAACCCTGTCTTGAAAAACCAAAAAAAAAAAAAAAAAAAAAAGGTCTGCCATACCTCCCACTAGAGGCACCCTGGGGGCCAGATTTTGACCTATGGACCTTTGAGAAATACTCATCTGAACCACAGAACAGAGTGATTTGCATAATTACTATCCCACTATGTGAGAGCTGTGAATGTTGGACTGTGTCTTGTAAATTCTGCCTGAATCACAGGGTGGATTAGGGCTAGCAAACACCTGACTAGCCAAATACCTGGCAGAGTTGGTTACCACTTAAGCCTCATCCAGGTGAGACTGAGATGCTCTGTGGTCCGCTAAGGCCTGACTCCTGCTGAATAGGGCCACAGAGAACAAGACTTCTCAGGAGTGTAGCAACTCTACATCCATGAGCGTCAACCCAGAGTTGGCTGTTTCCAGGACCTTTCATCACACTGACAGGTGGAGTTTCAAACTCCTCCTCAGCTCTCTGCCATTCCTCATAATGAATTTAATTCCTCTACAGCCCTATTAATATTCTACACCGCAGACTGAATCTGAGATTCTAGAGTGGATCACGCCAATGTCACCTCCTTTCTCATTTTATAGTCTGTATTTCTATGACTACAGCCCATGATCACAGTCGTCTTTGGGGACTTATAACATGCTTGTACACTTTATTAAATTTCACTATTTACCAAAGCCGTACAACCCTCTCGTGTGTTCTGCTGCCAAGCTTTATGCAGATTGACACGCTTCAACTTCTTGCCCCAGACACAAGACTTTATATAAATGCTTGTCAAAGTTCATCCTCGGAAGTTCAGTCACCATTCAGACTGCCAAGGATCCTCCTGATTCTGCTGTCCCTCCTCTGCTGTCCTTCCCATCTCCACATGAGTGGAGAGTCTCTTCATCTGGGTACTGAATCAAAGGCGGAGGAGACAGAGCACCCCAGAGCGAGGCTGGTGTCATTTGCTAACTGAGTAAGATGCCTGGATCTGCTAGGATAGACCGCAAATGTCTTGACCACTTCTTTTCAAAGCCTCTAATGAAATCAAGATGCAAACTTTACTTAAAGAAAAAAAAAAATCTCTGACTCTGTGGATGGATTTGTTCTTAGTAAAACTTCTCTTTCTTACTAACCAACTGTAGTTCATTAGTAAGACTTAACAAGCCCACTGAGCTAATGATTTCTGTAATTACACACTTCACTACTAAAAGGAGAACCTACCTATCTTCCCGTCCTTCACAGTTCTCTAACAGCATCATAAACTGGAAACCTTAGCTGCAGATTTTGTTGGTGTCTGGATATGTTCATCCCAAAGCATCTGATGACCTTTTGGTGACCTTTTCATTCTGTAGTCTTTCTTACCTGTAGTTTCCCCTCATCACATTTGCGTCCAAGTGGGGTCCTCTATAGACAGTGACCTCTGTTGCAGCTTCCGCCTATCCCAGTCCTGACCCTGATCTGGAATCCCCTTTACACAGTAAAGCACCAAGTGGTCATCCCAGATGATCCATCATATGCTGTCTTCCTCTGCTCTGAACTCTGACCTATTCACGTCCCTTTTCATTCACGCCGAGGGAATACATAATGGAGAACCCATTGCTGCTGTTTTGTGGCTGGTTGGTAGGTTTGAGGGTCAGTGGTATTGATTTATAAGGATTCGAACATTCCTTTCCAGAGACTAAAGTGGCTGCAGGAGGAAGGGGGTCTAATGACTCTTACCTTTTGCACAGAAAAGGAGGAGGAGGAAGAAGAGGAGGAAGAGAAAACAAAACACCAACGACTTTCCTTCCCACTATGACCGGGCCATTCTATTAACTGGTGGTAAGGTGTTTTTAAGGTTCTGTGCGGATCTTACTACAGTCCTCCTGGGCGGTTCCCCACACTGCTAGCTGGGCCAAGGCAGCACTGAGAGCTTGCAGACCTGGCCCTGGCTCCAGCGGCTCCCGGGAAAGCAGCAGCCAACAGCTGGCTGGGCCTGCAGGTGAAAGGATACTCCAGTGTGCCTTCAGCTCTTCAATTTGTTTCAGTGATTCTTGAACCTCCTTCCATATTTGCTCATCACCCGTTAGCATATCAGCATCCTGTTCGGGCCAAACGGGAAGACAGGCAAAGAAGACAAATGGCCCAATTAAAACCCGGGCAAAGGATTTGAACGGACATTTCTCCAAGAAAGACAAACAAATGGCCTACAAGCACATGAAAACATACTCGGCGTCATTAATCATTAGGGAAATTCAATTCAAAACCACAGTGAGATGCTACCTCCTGCCCGGCAACACAGCTCTGACCTGCTATAGAAAAGCAAGGAACAGGAGGTATCATTAGGGATGCAGAGGAGCTGACGGGCTGAGGCTCCACGGGTGGATATGTACAGCGAGTGGCATGGCATTGAAAAGTGGGCTTTTCTGCTCCTCAAACGATTGACCTGATTTGTGCTCCTTACCATTTATGCCAAGAAAATGTGGGATGGAGCACCACATTGCTGCTGTTGTGTGGCTGGTTTGCTACGAAGCTTCTAGCAAACACAGAAACACCACGATAAGAAACACCACGTTACTGACAGTGTTAGTATCTCATTAGTCCTACTCCTGGGCAGGCAACCATGAGGAATGAGAACATGGTCAACCAAAAACGTGTGCACAAATATCTGTAGTCCCAAAGTATCCCAAAATGATGTAACTAGAATGTCTATCATCTTATGGTGGACAGATAAATAAAAACTCATCACAACGGACTATTTACTCATAATAAAATTAACAGAGGATTCCTATATGTTCTAACATGGACAAACCTTGGACACACTATTCTGAGTGAACAAAGCCAGTCATTTTGTGCTGGTGAGATGGTTCGGTGGGTGAAGGTGGCTGCAGCCACATGGGATGGCCTGGGTTCGAGCCCTGGAACCCACACGGTGGAGGAGAGAACTAACTCTTGGAAGTTATCTTCTGATCACCTGTGTCCCATGTCATGCACATGCCCTCCCCCAATAAAATGAAATAAAAATATAATAAAAGACTCTTAAAAGACTCTACATTATATGATTCTATTTATATAAAATGCCCAGACTGGGAAATCCACAGAAACAGACGGTAAATTGGTGGTTGATTAGGGCTAGAGCAATTAGAAGGAATTGGGGAGACTGCTAATGGGCAGGATTCCTTCAGGGATAATAAAAGTGTTCTAAAATTGACCATGATGTTGGTTGTATAACACTAAAAAGAGACTAAAACCCACTGATTTATATGTTGTAAACCGAGTAAACAGAACACTATGTGAATTATATACCACAATAAACTTGTTTTTGAGAAGGTATAAGAGAAAGAGATTTTTATAAAGCTGTTATTTGGGGCTGGAGCAACGGCTCAGTGGTTAAGAACACTTGCTGTTCATCTAAAGGACTTGAGCTTGGTTCCCAGCACCTATGTTGGATGGCTCACAACCACCTGTAACTCCAGCTCCAGGGGAGCCAGTGATCTCTTCTGGGCTCCAGGAGACCCCACACTCACATATGTGCACAACCACACACAGTCATATACACACAGACACACAGACACACACAGACACACACAGACACACACACACACACACACACACACACACACACACACACACACACAATCTTTCCTCTAGGACCCATTCTTTTTTAGGAAACAGTATAGTGGCCGAGCATGGCTTGTCAACACAGCCAGGGTAAAGGAGAGCAAGTCTACTACACTCATGTGGACCAATCCCGATGTCCACAAAAATCTGGGAGAAAACAAATATCTTAATAATAAAAAAGCCTCATATTTTAATGATTTAAAACGTGAAAAAAAAGCCATCGAGATGGTGGGCTAGTGTTAATTAAACGTCTGCTCTCTTCATTCACAAGCAGGCCTCCTACCTTTCCTGTTTGCTAATGAGTCCTCAGCACGCAGCAGAGTGCTGGGTTCAGGGTAGGTGTGTGGTACGGTGCTGTGTTCTCAATACCGTCCCATTTCATCTTTACACAGCTCTCATAAGGGTAAGGCCATCCCTGGTGTATTCCCGGGTGGGGAGTGGGTGCAGGCCACCCTGGGCCAGACAGTGAGGTCCACCTGGTCTTTGGAATACTGGAAAGCAATGATCAAAGCAACAGAAGAAAGTCTAACTTCAATCCCAAGTAAAATACTCGTCCCCTTCAGGTCACATGGTATCTGCCACTCTCACCCCCAGCCCCTGCATGCCTAGTATTCCAGGAATAAAGCTCTGAGTCTGAAACTGGATCCAGAAAGATTCTAATTATAATGTGCCTTCCCGGGACCAGAGCAATCCCTGTCATGTCAGAATAAGTCTGTGTTACCAGATGTGTTAACATTATCCTGGTGTTCTGGCCAACAACAACAACAACAAAAAAGAAGGCACGGAAAACAAGGTTCCAAGTGCAACTGAGACAGACGGTGTGTATAAGAAGTGAGGACTCCGTGTCAGTGAAGCGGGGCTCTATCATTCTCTGTCTGTGCTATGTGTATGTGCGATGTCCATGTGCAACAGAAGTTACTTTTGGAAAAGACTCCGCACATGCATTCCCCTTTTAGGAGATCCTACAGGCAAACCCAGCTTTGTATCCACAGAAGGGGTGGGGGTGGGGTGTCTGTGGAGAGGTGCACACCAGTCTTCCTCTGTGTTCTCGCTCCAAGTTCATGGTCATCACCTAAAGTCTCAGTTTGACCATCTCATCCTCCTGCTGCAGCCGTCATCCATCTTTAAATATGCCCATCTGGCTTGGCAGTCTCTACAGTGGACAGAATAGGAGATCCCAAAGGTATCCATGTCCTGATTCCCCAGAATCTGTGGTGCTAGGTCACCTGGCAGAGGGGACTGCGTTGTAGATGAGATTAAGAGTTCTTTACAGATGATTATAAAACCAGGACTATCCAAGTGGGCCCAATACAATTAAAAGTAGGAGAGAGAAGCTGAAGAGGAAGTCAGTGTGTGTGTGTGTGTGTGTGTGTGTGTGTGTGTGTGTGTGTGTGAGAGAGAGAGAGAGAGAGAGAGAGAGAGAGAGAGAGAGAGAGAGAGAGAGAAGACACGCGCGTGCATGTTGGGGGTGGTATGAACTGAATCAGCAATGCTGGCTTTGAAGATGGAGGACAGAAGGAGTCAAGAAACACAAGTGGTCCCAGAGACTGGAAAAGCAAGCAAGCAGATTCTCCTCTGCAGCCAGTGGAAAAAAGTGCAGCCTTGAGGATGCCTTGATTCTCACCCAGTGAGATGGGCTCAGACTTCTGACCTATGTAGATGTGTAAGTTAAAAAGTCTGTGTTGTTCTAGGCCACTCAATTTGTGATCAGTTGGTACAGCCAAGGAGAAAACCAGCACACACATCTTCTGGACTTCTGGCTACTGGAGATGCACATAGCCCTCCCTGATCCTGAAATGCATTAATTTGATCAGTCATTAACTCTATTAACATGTAATGAGTGCCTACTAGGAACTGCTGTAAGCACTGGGGCGGAGCAGAAAAAAAAAGTCAGCCAATCACGATGTTTACACAGAGGAGATGAGATGGGCCGACACAGGGAAGAGGGCTGAGGGGCTGGGGGAGTTCCAGAGAAAGTGTCCAGGGACGGGCTCACTGAATGTTGTTTGAGTACAGGCCTGCAAGGTGTAAAGGAGCAGCAGACAGGAGTCACAGAGAGAAGGACAGCAAACTGTAACACGCTGAGGCAGGGGCAGGCCAAAAGGCACAGAGGTCACTGTGGCCCAGAGCTTGTGGGCTGCAGTTTACGTGGATGTGGCATCTGCCACAGTTATGGGTCAGTTTCCTAAAGCTAAACACGGGTCTTCAGTTTTCTAAATCTCACTTCTTCTCTGTCCCTTTCTCTCCCCAACACCTAGCACAGAGCCTCGTACAGCACACAGCTCAGCTGAATGATCTAAGAGTGGATCTGGAAGAGGAAAGGTCTACTTGGAAATTTCTAGATGCCTCTTGCATGTGTCTCAATCCTCCCATCTCACTTGTAGGACATCCGTGCCTGGACAGTCCTGAAGGCTGAGGAACAGACACACGCAGCTTCTACCCCCAACTGCCAAGGCAGGCTGCTGGTCTGGCCCCGAGCCCAGCCTCCTTCCTCTACACCGTCTTCATACAATCTGAATTTGCCTTTCTCCTGGGCTTGCTTCAAGGGTGAAATTTATCTGTGAGTTGAGAAATCCAAAGTATCTTCAACCAGGGTCCACTACTTGCATTGGGAAAAACAGTAAAGATCCTAATGTGGACTGCAAACAAATCTGGTGTGCGTGCGTAAGATGAGTGAGACCATGGCCCCCAAAGAAAGCAATTTCGTATGGAAATTACAACTAAATGTGCCACTGGGAACACAGTGTGATGGGCTCTTCCTGGAGGATGACCCCAAGCCTTTATTTACTTAACAAATGCAGAGTCTCTGAGAGCGCTCTCAAGCATTTGATGACAATGGTGCTGAGGGACTTCATGTTGGGGCTGGAGGAGGCCATGCTCAGGGCTCAGAGCTGAAGCTAACACCTGCTGGAACGTTCCACCGTGGTCAGTGTCTCTGCACGGCCCGTCCCTAACTCATTTCGCTCCTATAGGCTCCCCACATCTGTGCCCACAGTGGGGTCTGTCCCACCTCTCCCAGCACCAGGCTAGAGGATCACACTCAGTTGTGTATGCACACACACAGGACCCGTGAATATCAGCAGAAAGGGAAGCAGAGCTTCAGTCTTCCATTCTTTTCAGTGCACAAATATGAGAGAAAACGAGTATGTTCATCTCCCAGATCCTGAAGTGTGAAACCAGTGAACATACATCTTTGTTTCTATTGTTTTTTTCTTATCCAAAAACAACAATACTTGCTATCATTCAGGGCAACTTATCTAGGAAAAAGAAAATCCTCTTCAAATTTCAGTTTACTAATTAATTATAGGGCTTGAATAGGTGGCCCTCCTATCTACCTTTAGAAGATGGATAAAATGTTCATTTCACGCGTACATCTCTAAAGTACCAAATGTATTACTATGGGCTGGAGGCACAGCTCAACGGTAGAGCTTGCCTAGCATGTGCCCAGCCAGCCTGGGTTCCATCCCTAGCCCTGCAAATCAATGCAAAGCAAAGCAAGGCAAGACCAGAAAACAAAACAAAGAATGAGTTTTCTACAAATGATAAAAGAGAACTCAAAACATAAGCTGAAGGATTCGCAAACTCCCAACAGAGTCTCAATGAGAGGTTGTCTACATTGACTTGGTTTATGAGCATCTATAGGGGAATAATCTTGACTACTTTGTCTGATGTGGGAAGAGTCACCCGAAATATGGGTGGTGTTTTCTTACAGAAGCCAAGAAAAGGAACATGAAAGGAAAACGGCTTTCTTTCTTTCTTTCTTTCTTTCTTCCTTTCTTCCTTCCTTCCTTCCTTCCTTCCTTCCTTCCTTCCTTCCTTCCTTCCTTTCTTTTTTAAAGTTTTTCTTTGCTTGCTTGGCCTTTAACTCTTGCTAGTGAGGTCATCTACTCTGTTGCTGCTGCTGCTGCTGCTGCTGCTTATTCTTTCACTGATGCTAGTATGCTAGAACGATGCTAGTATCCTTTGGTTTCCAAAGTGAACCGAAGACCTTCGGCTTTCCTGGAATCTTTCAGGCTTCGGAGGCTGAGCAATTTTCAGGTTCCTCCTCTCTGGTTCCAAAGCATCACTGCTGGACATCTCCAGCCATATAACATAAGCTAATTTAATCAATTAACTTTTAATGTAAATAGTCATTCTATCAGGTTCTGATCTTCTAGAGCCTGACTAGTACAGTTGGATCAGGCTGGTCCAGGCAGCCCCTTGGGCTGACCCATGGGGTGTCCCCCAAAGCCTTCTTTTCTATTACTCTCAGTTTCCTTACCTGGTGACCATCCCCCACTGGACCGATCGGAGACTGAGGCAGCATAGAGCCAGCTGAGTCCCACTCCTGGTGGCCACTCTCCCACAGACCTTGGGAAGTCCTTCAACAGCCAGTCTTCAAGCCAACAGTAAAAATGTGGAAATAGCTAAGTGGAGGCTGAACTGACAGCTGCCCTCAGGTAAATCTAAGTACCCTTTCCTCCCCCATTCCTCCTGACCATCCAAGTTCCCCCCCAGTCCCCCCCCCAGTCCATCAGCCACACTTCCCCATCACCTATGTGCCCTGCACACCCACTTGGCCTGTCTTTCTGTTTGGTACCTATTTTTCAGACAGAGGACGACATTACCGATCCTCCCTCAGCCTCCACCCCTCGCTGTGTGGGTTGTTCCCACTGTCCCTTTAGTCCTCAGCCCTCACTGCCCTCCACCAGGGCACCTCTGACCGCCCTGTGAGTCAGCCTGACCACGGAGCCCTGGAAGCCAGTCTGCACGGTTCCTATGGCAACGTGCTGTCAGTTATCATCTGGTCAGACTGTCTCTGAACTAGCCCAGGACTCTCTGAGGGACCCCGACACCCAGGACCACTTGGTAAGACACTCAGTGAGTGCATGGTGACACAATGGATGAGGAAGGAGAGGGAAGCTAACTTTTGTGATCTGTGGCCAAGAGTATTTTTTTTTTCCAGAGCTGAGGACCGAACCCAGGGCCTTGTGCTTACTAGGCAAGCGCTCTACCACTGAGCTAAATCCCCAACCCAATGGACAAGAGTACTAGAAGACCAAAATTAATTATTTAAGTTGACAGCAATGACAATAACAACCAAGGAAACGGAATGTTGTTTGCTGTTTTATTTTGTTTTGTTTCATATAACACTTCTACCTTGACTCACTTCTGATATTATGCCATCATGACTATGTTGGAGAAGGACATGTTTCCACTACAGTGTAGTATTTACTAGACACACGGATACCATAATTTAGAACCTAAAATGTGGCCAGCCAGAGCAAGAAATCCCACACTGGCTCAGGATCCATACTTTCAAACAACAGCAGCAAAGTCTAGCTGGAGAGTGGGCTCAGTGAACTTCTCTGGCTTCTACCAAAACATCCTTCTAAGCCACTTCAAGCTCTCTTGCCCAAACTTCCCTGACCCCCTCTCCCTGGATGGATCGAGGTCATACACACCCCTGCTATGCAGATGCTAAACTGATAGCCCAGAGTTGGTTTCCTGAACGTAAAAGCAGATGATTCCACAAAAATCTCACCACCACATAAAAGATGCCAGTCAACACAGCTGGATTCAACCAGCCAGATGTACACACCAGGACTTCCAGGGGCCAGTAGTCACCATGAATGAGAGAGCCAGGTTTCCTCAATAGGGTGGGGTCTTGGCACAGGTGGTGGAACACGTCCTTGGGGAAGCAGCCACTGGTGACATCAGATGACGCATTAGGGGCATCGATGCAGGTCTATCGTGCAGCAGGAAGCCACAGACAGCTGTGCTTGCTTGGTCTGCAAGAGTTTGATGTTGGAACTCTTGTGCTAGCTTAATTTCAGATGGTTCTCATTAAAAAGAAGAGGAAAAGGAGAAAGGCGGGCCGCCTCCCTGTATTTCCTGTTAGCCAATCCCCACGTAAACTCTAATTAGATTGACTGGAGAGAGAGAGGAGAATAGCACAGGAAGGAAAATTAACAAACGTTTATACACTTGCCTAGTAACGCTGTAATTCTAGTGTGTTAAGGGAAGAAAGCGTGTGCTTTTACTTTTAAAAAAGTAGCATAAGGTTCAAATATCATGCCTGTTCTCTGGAGAGAAGCTGAGAGTCCCGAAATAAAAACCAGGATGGAAACATCTAATCTTTAGTGTCCTTGACTGTAGTACTTAGGTTCATGGATAACATACTGGGACTAATAGATTAACATACAGGATCACTAAAAAAAAACCTTTATGATTAACAGGAAATAGCTCGACTGGAACCAATTTCCACTTCCTTTGGCAGAAATAACTGAAAGCGGTTCAGATTTAACTTAGGGGGAAAATGGTTCTTTCATAACATGGAAAAAGGCTAAAACCAGAGCATTCACTATTGTATCAACCCCAGAGCAGCCAATGGGCAAGGGAGGCATGAAGGGAAGTGGAGGAAGAGGGAAGAACGTTCTCAACTTGAGATAGAATCAACTGCTGTGGGTTCCGACTACTCATCTGTGAGAGAACGTACATTTGCTTTTCACTCTGGCAGAAACCGGTTCTACTGCAACTCCACAGTTCTGCAAGGCAACGCATTCCACCCAGTCTCGGTTCAGAGTTAATTCTCCAGCTACAGAGAACTTCCAGGAGGAAAGGGGTGGTCAGGTCAAAGCAGAGCTCCGAGAGTCGCCAAATCCGTTTACACCTGCAACCCCCACATCTCCTGTCCCCATCCCACAGAAGAAATCTCCGTCTCAGAGGAAGGGTGCTGACTTCTACAAAACCAGGTCTACATAAATTGAAAAAGGAGTATCCACAGAGTTAGGGCTGTTTGAAAGCTGAGCCTCACCAGTGGGGCCTGCTGAAGACTGACGACTGGCTTTTCCATGCAGCATTTTGCAGGAAACAGGCGGGCATGACAGACCAACATGCAAAGGCAGTTAAACATTATGTGAGGATATTTAAGGAGGCGCCTCCATGCACCTTCCCTCATACTGGAAAGACATGCTCCCGAGAATGCACGACGGGCCACTGGCTTGGCTTACAAGAGCACGAATTCAAACACATTCTTTTCACATTTGTGGAGAAACTCTCAAATGAATGGCTTGTGCAGCTGTACATGCACATGATTGCGGCAGAGAGTCCTGCCAGTCTCCTTCTGTAAACACGAGGTGGGAGGTTTGAGACTCTGGGAAAAATGCAAAGATTTTTACAGGAACACTGTCCGAATGTAGGCAGCCATTAAGATAAAGTACACCCCCAAATTTCAGGACAGGTTTTGTTTTAATGGAGACTGAAACCACAGCCCGGCTCCTTCATCTTTTTTATGTCCCTCTCCAGCTGCTTTCACTCACCTCTGCGGACAGACAGGAAATTGCTTTAAACTGCTACAGAACGGATTCAAGTTAGCTCTAAGGGGCGACATCCTGATGGTGGAGGGTAGGATGGGTTACATGCAGTTGCCCCAAAGACATAGAAAAATAGGATGAGGGCTGGCTATGTGCTAGAGTACTTGCCTAGCTGTGAGGGCCTTGGTTTGACCCTCAGCTCTGAAATAAAATAGGTGGACAATGGCAAGTCCTGTGCATGAGGCGTTGTGTGGCAAGAACCACGAAAGCAGCATGGAGGAACTCAACTCAACTCCCAGCTCTGCCGTGGGCCAGCTGCAAGACCCAGAGCTAGCAGCTTCCCTAGGTGAGAACTTGATTACGGTTACCATGGAGATGGAAACTAATCATTCCAGTTCATTGGTCACTTACAGAGGTGTCTGCTGTGCCTGAGGAGAGTCCTTAAATTCTGAGAGTAGAGACTTTGGGCATCTGTGGTTGTGCAAATTGCAAACCCCTTCCTTCCCTCTTCCTCTTCATTCTATTTGAAGCTGCATTTTCTCCCACACCACCCCAGCCAGAGCAAAGAGAGTGCGTGGCACAGGGCAAAGACTGTACTCAGCATGGCACTACATGCTGCCAACCCAAGACTTTGACTATGGTTGTTTAATTCATGTGTTTCCTCTAACATCCATGTATGTAATTATCAGTAGGGACAATATCCAAACCCCAGGCCATTTATGGTATTTGCTTATCTCCTTGAAACAAGCACATCGGATTACTTAACCTGTGGTCCTCAAACAACTAGGGAGTTTAGTTGGGGTCCACACTAGCCATTTCAGATAACTAGTCCAGGGACACAAGTCTAGAGACACTTTCAAAGAAGGTCATTGCTGGAGTAACCAAAGGCAGTTATTTCATTAGGGATCAGAAGCCATGCCTTAGTATCAGTGCAGCTTCCAGTAGCCTACTAATCTCTTTTTTTCTTTTTTTCAGAGCTGGATTGCACAAATCCACCAGAACTTACTTATGTTTAATAGGGCAGCACCAGAAATCTCAGACCGTATGTCAAGTGAGCAACAAGTTCCAGAAGATTATGTCACAGTTTGAGGAAAACAACATCAAAACTTTGCTTAAAAGTAGAGGGGATCCATTTTGTCTTCTTTCAGTGACAGCAATTAATTCCTGCAGAGACCTGCTTCTGGAGCCTGGGTGCTCCTGGTGGTGCGGGTGGGGGGCAGTCACTGCAGTCACTCCCAGGCTATATCGTTGGCAGGACCACCTCTGTCCGGGCTCAGGAGGCCAGGAGGCCAGGCGCATGGCATAGCTCTTCTTTGTCCTACTTCACAGCCATGAGTGACCCTGCTCTGAACCACCAAGACTAGGATGCTCTTCCTAGCAACTGTGCATCCCATGGAAGTGAAGTGCTGTCTGGCTGTGTGGCGCGCCGAGTCCTGGCGCCCAGCCACCAGAAAGCACATGTCTGCATTTTATATTCCCGTAAACTCCAGTCTGGCCCTCGGCCAGGGACCTCTTTGTAATGTCAAAGATAAAAGCTCTGGCAGTGTTTGGCACCCTGCCCCCACCTCCATTTTCTTGTAACCATCTTATAAACCAAGCATGCATGACTGTTAGCAGGGCCTTTCAGACAGAGGGCTGATGGAGTTCCATAAACATCCCCAAAGGGTGAGTGGAGGTATCCTCATGACACCAGAAAGGAAAGGCTGGAGAGGGGCAAGTGATCTCACACAGAACCTGCTGGGAATTATGGGGAAATCTAGAAGTACAGACTTCAAATGTATCCTCAGAACATTCTAGTCCTTAAAGAAGTGCTCACTGAACCAGAGTTCTGGGCATCACCTTTCATTAGAACCTGGCATGCTGACAAAGTCAAATCTTTTTGTCTCCAAACAGTATAGAGATAAACTCTACTGATGTAATATAAGGTCCTCATCAAATTTTGGACATTCTAAAATGGCATTTGGGGTATACAAGATGGTATTATTCTCTCTTCTCATCTCAAGGTGCCCACTGCTAGGGGTACTGTGGTCACCTAAGAAGACTTTGGAGAGCATTATTTTCTGGTTGATTTTTATTTTCTTTTTGGGTCATGCTCTTTGTGTGTCCAGATTATAGGACCCCAGCCACTGCCATTTTATTATCCATTTAACATTCCAGATGACTTTGAAAAGAAAAACTTAATGTTAGTAAATGTTCATAAACTGGAATGTGTAAGGGTTTCTTTTTTGGAAGTAAGCTAATATAAAAATCCCTTTCTCAGTGCACGAACATGGGTGGACAGGACCCAGGAGAGCTCTCTATGTGACGGCTTCAGTTACCTGTCAAGGACAGGAGCTGGAATGTTCTGCATCTGCTTGTCTTTATACATCAGAGGCTTTGGTTCACTCTGGGAGGCTTCAGCAGCCATCCTCTCCACTTCCTCTCCACTGGTAACGCACAGGCTGACATTCACACCCACACTCTGCACAGGCAGACATTCACACCCACCCACACTCTGCACAGGCAGACATTCACACACACCCACACTCTGCACAGGCAGACATTCACACACACCCACACTCTGCACAGGCAGACATTCACACACACCCACACTCTGCACAGGCAGACACTCACACACACCCACACTCTGCACAGGCAGACATTCACACACACCCACACTCTGCACAGGCAGACATTCACACACACCCACACTCTGCACAGGCAGACACTCACACACCCACACTCTGCACAGGCAGACATTCACACACCCCCACACTCTGCACAGGCAGATATTCACACACACCCACACTCTGCACAGGCAGACATTCACACACACCCACACTCTGCACAGGCAGACATTCACACCCACCCACACTCTGCACAGGCAGACACTCACACACACCCACACTCTGCACAGGCAGACACTCACACACACCTACACTCTGCACAGGCAGACACTCACACACACTCACACTCTGCACAGGCAGACATTCACACATAAATTCCCTCTCCACATCCCAGGAAGGTCACTCAAGGTTCTGAAGGGCTCCAACTTTCCCCTCAGGAGAGCTGTATTTGTCCCTTTAGCGCTGGCTCTCCTCGAGGTCTCACAGTAGTGGGTGTGTGATTCCCTGCAAGAGCTCCCAAGAACTTGGGCCCGGGTCACTTTGGCAAACAAAGGACAGCCAGATGTTATAGCGGCTCTCGTGTGCAGTCAAGCCTGGAGACCACCTGGTTTTTGCAGGCTCAGCCTTTGATTTTTTTTTTTTATAAAATATTTGTTTTTATTGATGTGGTGGGGGAGGGGTTCCAGAAGAGGCCCTCGGGCTCAGATCCCCTGGAGCTAGAGTTATAGGTGGTTGTGAGCTGCTTGACCCAGGTACTGAGACCAGAACCTGGGTCCTCCGGAAGAGCACCAAGCATGCTCAACGGCTGAGTCATTTTTCTAGGCCCTCAGCCTTTGGCTTCAATCTCAGGGACGGAACTGCCACACTTCAGGAAATGCCACTAAGAGTTGTTGCAAGTGCTTCCGGTTTCAGACTCTTTTGTCTACTTAATTTATAATTGTTCTTCCATGTCCTCTGGCTTTACACAAATTAGTTTATTTACAACACATACAAGAAGTGATCAATACACCCCACCATGACGAATGCCGTGCCGACGGTCTCTATCTAGTTCAACCCACTGTACATGAAGGTCAGGCATTGACACTACAGATTTAAATGACAAGTGGCCTCAGCATGGCAAGGTTTACAGTCATGTGCCTACAATGCTTCATGTCCCACACATGGTCACCAGGAGACAAGCTCTGGGACAAGGGGGGGGGGGTTCAGGGACAAAGGCCTTTGCTGCCCGAGATTTGGAGTGAAGGCTTGTTGGGGAAGACTGGAAGCATCATCACCCTAGAGCACAGAAGCCGAGAGGGTGGGCTGGTCCACAGGCAACACCAGGACAAAGCAAAGGGCCCAGGAGTAAGCTGATTGGTGTCCCTGCCCGTTGTGCCTTGGTGTCAGAGAGGGATGACACTGTCATCTTTGCTCCCCAGTAAGCCTGCAGGCATTTGCTACTGACATGGTCCTTCCTTCCCCTTCGCCTAGAGACCGACTTGTGAACGAGACACAGGTCTGGGAGCACCAGGCTGGGTAGGCAGCTTAAGAAGGTAAAGGTTTACAGATAGGATGAAAAGGTACCAGGGAGATGCTAACAGGGTGAATTTGAGCTTGGATGAGAAATAGAGACATGGGAAGATTTTAAGTATAATCAGTTTGTTTGTTTGTTTGAATGTATGTGAGATACAGTGACAGATGGAGAAACCAAAGGCATGAGGACCAGTTAGGCTGCTGGTATATGACTCTAGAAAGAAAGGAAGGGAACAATCTGAGAGCCCAGGAAGGTGGTAACTGGGGAGCAAGCTGTCTGTGGAGAGTGGGGGTACAGCGCCTGGCTTCAGTGGTCGCCTCATGATCACTTTGGATCACTGTAAACAGAGGTAGAACTGTCCTGGGGGGTGGGGTGCAATGTTACTATGGACCCAGAAAGTTAGACAGATCATATATGTAGAACTTGAAGATAGCAGAGCAGAGGAGACCAATCGATTGAAGAAAACATCAATGTTCAAGGGGCAATGGGGAGAAGTGGAGGAAGCGGAGGATCATGGGGGGGTAGTCCTAGAAGGAGGGGTAGAGTGGTGCTGTAGAGTGCAACAGAGGAGTCTGTGGGGAGACTCTGGAAGGCCACTGCCTGAAAATCAGAGGCTCCGTCACGACATCAGCAGCCAACAGTTTCAGGGCATGATGACGGGAATGCAGGAGAGAACCAGGGCTACCCAGACTGAAGAGGAAGTCGGGGCCACAAGCCAAAGCTGAGTTGGAAAAAAGGTTTGTTATCTTGTGGGAAAGTTGCGATCGTGTTTAAGCCACTGCGCAGGAAGCAATGGACACCAGGAGGCAGACTAGATGGAGGAACGGGATTGAAGGGCCAGACCAAGGAGGTGCACAGGCCATGAAAAGGGATGGTGAGGACCCACAAGAGGAGGGAGAATGAGAGAATGGGAGCAGATCCAGTGGCACCCAGAAGTGGCTGGGGTGTGAAGGTGAAGACGTTATTACTGATCTAGCGACATCAGGAGAGCGAGGACTTAGAAAGTAGAGCAGGAGAGAGGACCTGGGCTGCTATGGAGGAGGAGGGGCCAAATGAGGACATACAGGACGACTTGGCAAGGCAGGAGCCCAGCAGAAGGAAGGGCTGGAGCAGCCACGGTGTCTACCAGCAGCACCCGGGGCTTTTCATCAGTAGTCCTGGCATCACAGGTGCCAGAGCAGCAGGAACACACTGCTGATGTCATCCACAGCTGAGAAAGAAGGCAGTGGGTGGCCGAAGAGCGGGTCTGAGGTTGTGAGTGGAAGTGAACTTGAGGCTGGGCGGAAGAGACGAAGCCAAACAGGGAGAGTCGAGATTTTTCACAGAAGCAAATGACCTTCCTTTTCTGCAGCTATGGCTGGCTGGACAAAACCAGTTTGTGACTGCTTGCCGACCTGCTAACCTTGGGAAGAATGGTGGTGCTCCCACACCGCATCTGAGAGCCACGTGCCTCTCTCTCTCCTGGGACTCCTATGTTTTGTTTTGTAAGGAAGAAGCCGCAGATTTGCTAATAAGGACATGGTTAAGCTTATAAAAATGCCGGATAGCCCCTTCAAGAGCCTATTGGCTTTGCTCATGTGTAGCCTGAGCAAACACACCGGGTCACCGTTTACAGAAAAACCTCAGAATGCTGACAGAAACCAGCTCCAAGCTGCTCTGCAGAAGGAATGGGACTAGAGGACCCAGTTCTCGGGACTCCTGGAAAGAGGACAGAGCCATAGCCACACAGGAAGTGCTCAGTGAGCGAGCAAGGCAATTCCAGAGGAGACACAGTGGCTAGCAGAAAGATTTTGATTTCTCTAAGATGAACAATCCTAAAACAATGCTGAGTGAGACTATGGAGAAACACTGTGTGCCGGCTAGGGAGAGGGGACAGGGAAGCAGAGAGGGCAAGGAGTGGGTTGATCCAAATCAGGACTGTATGGAAACATCTATGGAAGCCCACTACTTAGTAAACTACTAAAAATGAGATTTCTTTTAGAAGGAGTTTGAACTGAGGTACCCTGAGTGGATGGACAATGCTTTCCCCAGATGACACAGGTTATTCAATGAAAATCTCAGTACCAGGCACGGGACACTTCCCTATGAGTTATCGGTCAGGGAGGCCCAAGAGGCCCTCTAACAACACAGGCTATTGCCAATGCTCTTGGTTGGCCATCATAATTAGACAGAAAGACCCTACTGCTGAAGACACAATGCATTCTGGCTACAAGATATAGAGAACTTAAACTGGAATTGTAATGGAAACTACCTTCATACAAGCTAGCTTTCCTAGTGCCAGAAGGTGCTATACAGGCCCCTGGGGGAGAAAAGTATTCAGTGGACTTTCCCAACAGTAGACCCTGATATTACAATACCAACCATCCAGTCAAGATCTGTCCAATGGCACAGCAGTGGCATGACTAATGCGGGTCACCAACTGCTTTCTGATTGGATCTGAGACCTGTTCCACAGGACGGAGTTCATACTTGTACTGTAAACCTGAGCTGAAGTCCATGACTCAGGAAGTCATAGGCCTTCAGAAAGAAACTACTTTGTTGTTTTGCTAAATGGACACGATGTCAAACTGCAGTCTAAATATTTATGTTTATACCCATAGATTTGTGCTGCTCTCAGCTCTGGTCAAAGGAAGCTTCTATGTGTACCGGGCAGCCATCAGGACAGAAGTGCTGAAAACTGGTGAGTGTGGGGTGCTCAGTGCCACATGGGACAGCTAACTCAGCTCTACCCAAGATTCAGAGAATATAGTGGAAGAGGAGACGGAAAGAGAGTGAGAGCCAGAGGAGGGGAAGGAGTGCTCTGAGATGCGGCTGTCTTCTGGACATGGCGTGGACATTGTCCTCATGACCTCACAGCACTATGGTTCCCTTTGTAAGACCTACAGAAGATGACCAAACCAGTCAACATTCCAAAGTGGATGGGGAGTGGCTCATGAGGCCCCACCCCTGGCTGAGGAGCTATGGCAACTGATACCTGCTGGGGAAAGAGAGTCTTTTTTTCTTCTGGGCCTCTGGGTAGTTATCCATTTGGGGGATGGCCCAATACTCATGTGAATGCAGGTAGTCCTAATGGGGGTTCAATGTGTTATAAAGAGGAAGAAGAGTAGAAAGAGGAAGAGGAGGAGGAGAAGAGACTATAAAGATGAGAGGGAGTATGCTGGGGGATGGAGGAAGTGAGAGGGGAGAGTTGAGTGGATATGATCAACTACCCTGTAAACCTGCATAGGATTGCTAAAGAATAAATAAAAATATTCTTTAAAAGGAAGAAGACCAAGTAGACTTACAGCTTTAGCATGTGGGAAAACATCGATACCACAGAAAGCTACTTGATTTAGTTTTTTTTTTTTCTTTTTCCTAAGAGAAATTGTTCGCAAAGAGAAAAAATAAATAAATGAACAAACAACAAAAGAGCAGAATACCACATTTTTAAAAAAAATTGACAGCATTAATTCTAAAGGAACCACAGTCTGGGATACTGAAAGGACTCTGTGAATATGGTCATGAAATTCCTACAGTTCCTCTCAAAGAACTGAGAGGCAGGGACAGCAGCAGATCATCATCCGCAAGTACCATCTGCCCAATGAAAGCTTTGTGGCATACACCTCATTGTCTACCATTGACTGATCCTTAACCAAAACCTGAATCAAGTGTTGTTCCTTAGAAAACATCACCAGCAAGGCCTGCCAGTCCGAACTCAGTGTGTCAAAGATCTTGAATCAATATTCCTAAGACACAATCATCTGATTTCAACAAGAACACGACAGTGTTTCATGATATTCTATAAGACAATGCTAATAGATGCATACATTTCTGCTTGGTTGAACCATCTCTCATATTTCAGGACTGACTGATGTCGACACTGGGTCAAACCTTGGTGGGAACCATTTTCCATATTCTGCAGAAGAGGCTAAGTTTCAAAGAGCTGGCTAGCTGCAGATCCAAGGATAACAGCAACTTGACAACATTTATTGAGATTTACTGTGGTAATTATTGTAAATACTTCATTTCTTTTAGTCATGTCAGTGAAGTAAAAAACCAGTTCACTCCCTAATTTACAGACGACAAGCCTGTAGCTGAGATAGGAAGTAACTTAAGCTCAAGTAGCTACAAAAAGGTGGAGATGGATTGAAGTCCCTGCTGTGTAGTTCGGAAGCCTGGCTGCACTTTGCCTTGCCAAGGTGCTCCCAGGATTTGCCTACTTGATGGTAGGAGGGACAAGGCCTATTTACGCATCCTTTGCAGCTTCATGGGACAGAACGGGAGCTTGATGAAATCAGATGAAGCAGCTTTCAGTTGATGAGAGTAATTACCTCTCACTATCACAGAAGCCCAGCAGGAGAATGATCTGCTCAGAGACAGCGTGCTGAGACCTCCACTAAAGGTCATTCTTAGGGAGCCTGACACTTGCTCCAATGGGATGCTGCGGAGGAATCTTGACATCAGTGGGTGGACCTCCACTGTCCCCTCCCGTTCTAGGTTTATGAGCATTCATGAAATGTCCCTCTTTTACTTTGTGTCTTAGTTGGGGTTTCTATTGCTGTGAACAGACATCATGACCATGGCAACTCTCATGGAGAAAAACATGTAATTGGGGTGGCTCGCTTACAGTTTCAGAGGTTCAGTCCATTATCATCATGGCAGGGAGCATGGCAGCATGCAGGCAGATGTGGTGCTGGGCGAGTTCTACATCTTGCAGGCAACAGGAAATGGTCTCTGACACTGGGAGTAGCTTGAGCTACTTTGAGGAGACCTCAAAGCCCACTCCCACAGAGATACACTTCCTCCAACAAGGACACCCTACTCCAACAATGCCACACCTACTCCAACAAAGCCACACTTCCTAATAGTGCCACTCCCTTTGGGGGCCGTTTTCTTTCATACCACCATACTTGTTAACTATAAAACTGTACAGATCTCAGCTGGGCATGGCAGCACAGTCTCAACCACACAGCAAATTTGAGGCCAACCTGAGCTAATGAGACTCCCATCTCATAACACCAAAGCAAACAAGAAAATCAACAAAACTACACAAATCTTCATTGGGTGATATTTATGTTCTTCAATAGTTTAGAAAACTCATATATCTGTGCATACCATTGACCCAGGTCTGTTACTAAAGCTTGAGTTCCCAAGAAGATGTGTACCTTCTAGGATACAAAGCACCACCACGGCATAAGCTGCTTAGAGGAAGGACTTTATCAAAACGGGATTAGAGAAAATGTTCTGTCTTTCCAGCAGGTGATTTATATGTATGGGGGTAAGTCTTGGTATGGGGAAGTGGGATCGGCCATGTTCAACTGTTCCACTGGAGGATGAAGAATAAGAATATCCCTTCCTGATCGGCCATCATTTAAACTGTCATCAAATTGTTCTATGCGCAAAAGTCATCATGAAGAATTCAGGAATAGAGATGCTTGGAACACAGAGCTTAGCTTAGTGCTAGTCTGGTAACAATATTAATGCATTGATTCTTGTGTGGTATCCAAGTTTATTAGATAGCATGCTGGACATCAAGGGCACACGAGAGAACCAGACTGATGAGGTCATTCTGACATCCTCGACAAGAAAACAGGTAGGCATCAAATACAAGTGATATAGAATGCTCTGCTAAAAGAATAAAGACGTAACCTAAAAGAATGGTTTGGAGGCAAGTGATTCTCATGGTGAGCTCAGGAGGTGAGGCTAAAGCTGAGAGTCACAGCATGGTAAAAAGCCAGGCAGATACAAAGCTTCAGGAAGCCTGCTTCAGGCCAGAGGAGCCAAGTGTAAAGTGCCTGGGTCAGGCAAGAACCTGGTATGTTACAGCCACGAGCCTGGGCTGAGGCTGAAAGTGCACAGAGGCTAAACTACACATGATCTGCTGCCCTTCGGAGGTCGGGCCTCTTGCTGGTGTGTGGGAACTGCTGAAGAAGCCCTTAACAGAAGACAGTCTGAGGTTTCCACGCAAAATGTAAGCCCAGAAGGGCTTGGTTGGAGCAGGCCTTTATAAGGCAGCTTTGTGGAGTCTAAGCAAGAGATGGTGGTACTAGAGAATACACTCAAGAAACTACAGCTTTTACTGGACTAGGAAGAGGACACCAAGAGGCAAAGATGGCCTGCCATCAGTCTAGGTCACTTCATTTAATGTCTTCCTGGCATTCGTGCAGCTTCCCAGTACTCGCGTTAATCAAACCTGCTGCCCCCACACAGCTGCTCCTAAGTCTTCTCTGGGTCTTCAGCAACCAAGCCCTATGTGTGCTAGACATCCTCCACACCCTAGTCATCAACCCTTCCTTCTGCAGGAACAGTGGGGCCAATCCATCTGTGGCTTGACATGACTACAATGACCCAGAGCGGAACAGATAACTTGGAGGGATGACTCCAAACCCATTTTTAATGATAGGTGGATAGGGTAGATTTGGGGTATGTGTGTTGAGATGAAAAAGAATAGCATTTAAGAAACTTTCAACGAGGTCTCTAAGTCAACCATCTAATGACTGAAAAATAAATAAATAAATATATAGATGAATAAATAAATGCCAGAATGTACCCCTGGGTCCCAATACTCATTCAGTCACACATCTGTTCTGCAGTAGAACGAGAGGGTTAATTACTTTTCCATGACATGTATATATTTTGAGATACCACATTGCACCAGTAAATGATGATCTACCTTCTGTTGACATAAAATGCTTAAATTAATAAAAATCTAAATGATACATCTCATATCACAGCATACTTAATTGAAAGGCTGGATGGCGGCAGTACTAATTTTCCTGGGTGAAAATCACTGGGATAAGCATATGCAGCATGAATAGCTCAATCAATAAAGGGACTTCCACAGGCAGGCTGCTACAGAGCCCTGCATGCTTTCTAGAGAGGGTGGGTGGTGCTCTTCACTCCTTAATGTGGAGGGGTTGAGACCGCTATAGAAATTGAAAGGAATAACCAGTAGTTGCCTTAAATAGACAATATTAGTGACTTTTTCCCAGTTATAGACCTTGAATATTGAGCAGACAGGTTAAAGAGAAGGGATATAAGTAAGCCCTGAGCTTTGCCATTCTTTTAAAACCCCTTCTGCCCTTTGCTGGACATACTCCTGTAACTACTTGTCAAGCCAAAGGCATTATGGCAAGCTTCATTTTCTAAGTTGCTGCACGGATTTCCTTGGTGGGCAGAAATCTGAGATAACATGTAAAGTAGATCCTGGCACTAAGATGGGGTGGTTGCTCTCATCAACTTGACAGTAGTGTCTTGCTGAAGGCCTGAACCCACCCAAAAGTGAAGTCTGAAATCCCAGGTACTCAGTCATTTGTGTCACTTTTTAACTTATTAATGCATACATATTTTTTTTTCCATCTCATTTGTTCTGTTCCTCTTGAGAAACTCGGCTAACACAGTTTGGTACCAGAGAATGGGCTCTTGCTGTGACAGATCTGAGTATGCTGCTTTGGGGATGATTGTAGAAGTATTTGGAACTGTGGTCTGACAAAGCCATTGAGTGCTCAAAGTTTAATGGGCTGCAGGAACTTGGAAGGTGAGCACGTTGAGAGTAAGCCATAAGCAGCATTCTTTCACTGCCCCTGCTTCAGTTCCTGCCTCTGGGTTCCTGCCTCCAGCTGGTTCCTGTCCTGACTTCCCTCAGTGATGAACTGTAACCTGTAAGATGATAAAGCCTTTCCTTCCCAAGCTGCTGTTGGTCATGGTGTTTATCATGGCAACAGAAAGCCAACTAAGGCAGGTGTGTGGGCCTGACTGTAAGGATTTGAGCACAGACCCACAGCAGTGATCCTCCTTGCTACCGCAGCTTGCTTTTAAGGGGGCCTTAGGTGAAAGGCTCTTCTTGTAGGTCTTGAAGAACACAGAGGAGGTTCAGAAAGCTCTTGTTGACTGTGTGCCATAAAAAGTGACAGATAAAGGTGAAATTTTCCAAACCCAGAACAGGTGATCTAAACAAGGAAAAAGTGATTTTATATAATAATTTTTTATATAATGTCTTTTTTTTTTCTTTTTTGGTAGTTTCAAAATATCTATTTCTCCCTGGACTTATCCAGCAAGACCAATAGATTGTGAAGCTTGGTAACCGGGAAACATTTGGGGAATTCAGAGCCTAAATGGTTGGGAAAGGCTTTTCTTACAAGATGACCACAGAAGAAATGGCAGCCTATCCTAAAAACGAAGTCCAGGCGGCTAGAGTGATCCAGCTGCCTGCGGTTTCAGCCTCTTCCCACAGCTCAGGGAGACACAAGGCCGAGATTAGTCCTGTCCTTGGTGAGTTGGGACAGTCCCGTTTCCTGAGTCCGTCCTCACTTTCCCCTTCCGTGGGGTTTCTCTGACGAAGGCACATTTCTCGGCCCCTTTTCAAGCTAGAGGACCAGCTACACATCTACAAGATAAAGCTCATGGAGAACGCCATGCTGGATCTTTTTGTGGAGCTCAGAAATGATGACATGAAATTAGACAAGTTGGCACTCACCATTTGTACAATGATTTTCAATGACTGTCCTAAATGAAGCTGCTTTGAAAACAAGATGATACTCAGTTCCAGGGTGTAAAATGAGGGCAATTCTCATCTTCTGTGGCAGTTGTTATACACTGGAGCCCTCTACTGTGTCCAATGCAGCCTAATCGTTTAGAAATAATTAATGTGCTTTTGTTTCGGTTGTGGGAAGCGTAATTTATTAATTGGCTGCTATTTTATGTGTTCCAGATTAAAGGGCACAATAAATTAAGAAAATAGCATTAAGAAGGCATTGAGGAAATGCCCAGATTAACTAAATTCTGAGAAAAACAAGATGCCATCAAGTTAAGGGTGAGGGTATTTATTGCCTGGAGGAGTTCAATGACAAGTTTGGGGACAACTGTTTAAGGGCCTTTAGTGGCAGCTTTCCAATTCTAACAATATAGACAGGAGAGCATGCTCACTGGTTGAAGTGATTCCAGACCCCTAATTTACATTGTAAACAAGAGACAGAGAAAAGCTTCATTATTAATTATTGGAATCCTTGGGATCTGAGCATGCACTGGCAAGGAAGGTGCAAACGAAACAGAAAGCAGGCTGGCACTGGCCGTGGAGGCTGAAGAGCCTCCGGACTAAAGGGGGGTGCAGCTGCATGGACACCTGTGACAACAGGCAGCCCTGGGGGGGATGGGTGAGTGTCCTAAACTGTGCAGAAGCCCCCAGAGGCAGCCTGGAAGCAGGTGAGTATTCAAAACACACCATGTGCCAAATTCCTGGCTGGTAGTCAGTCTGAATCACACGGCGTTCCTTGTTTAAGTACAGCTGCCATCATGGATATGTAAGGAGAGCTCTCCCAAGCCCTTTGGAAGCCATGCTGTGAGAATCACTGTAGTCCAATGTCTTCTTTCACCTTTCACCTTTGACTCCTCCACACCCAAGTGCAGCACCCTGCTTGATTGGGAGTTCTGTGGCATTTTCAGGATGGCTGGACTAGCTGAACCCGATTGTCCAGTCGTTCAGCTACACATGGCACTCCTCATTTCTTTTCTCTCTACAGGGAAGGTTCTGAACTAGACACCTCCTATCTCCTGCAGCTGTTTCCAGGGAACCGACCCTGATACAACTTATCCTGTCTCCTCTGCTTATGAACCTAAGTGAATAGTATGCTCTATGCCTGGGATCTTCAGTATGTAGCAGAAGCCTCTTCTGATCATCATCACATCGGTGGATTTGGAGAGAAGATGGAAAATGGGCTGCAGATGCTATATTTGCCATCTGGGGGGAGCCTCGGAGCTACTGTTCAGGCAGGGGTCTGGGAAGATGGGGCGGCACACACCTGGTAAGCCACATCCCTGACTCATGCAGTGGCACTATGGATCCTCCTGGAGGGTAGTGAATGCCACCTGCCTCAGCTCCGTCCTTCAAAAGAGGCAAGGTCTTCACAGGAGCTGCTTATGTCTAGGCAAACAGGGAGCTCCAAGCAGTTGGGATGGCCTATATTCCAACAGAGAGACATCAGTGGAAGACAGTGTGGCTGGAGGTACAATGTTCTAAGCTGCTAAGCATGCTATGTGTACTTTAAGGGCATTGGCAAGAATGGCAGACTGAAAGGGTCAGAGTTCAAGTTCACTGTTGAGTTCAGTACACAGGTACTGAACTAAAGAAAATAAAAGTAATTTCGAATCACTGCATTTCTATAAAGAGTTAAAATGACAAAAGGGATTAGAATACATCTTCTGCTGGCTGGCGGTGGCACACACCTTTAATCACAACATTTAGGAGGCAGAGGCAGGTGGATCTCTGTGAGTTCGAGGCCAGCCTGATATATAGAGCTAGTTCCAGGATATCCAAGGCTATACAAGGAAACCCTGTCTCAAAAAATAAAAATGAAATAAAATAAAATAAAAAACCAAAAAAGGAATACGTCTTCCCACCTCTGAAAACTGAGATATCCTTCTCATTGTCACCAGAGCGGCCACGTACAGGTTTTAGAGCCCTCTGCTGCTCACTCACTACTGCTGTAGAGTGATGCTGCAGCCGTTGTGATATACATTTTATGTATGTATTCTTTCAGGAGCTGTGGAGACGATTCAGCGAGTAAAGTGCTTGCCATGAAACTGTGAGGCCCTGAGTTGAGATGCCTAGAACCCAAGTGGAAACAAATTAAGTAGAGAGTGTCTGTAGTCCCAGCACTTGTATGGCTAGGGGCCAGACACGGGACTATTCCTAGAAGCTCAAAGACTGGCTGGCTTGGCTGAGAACAAGAGACCTTGCTTCATATAAGGTAGAAGGTAAGGACTGACATTCAAGGTAATCAGTCCTCTGACCTCCACACATGTGCCATGGCACACACATGCCCACATTCACGCATGTGCACAGACACAGACATTTTGAAAGAAGAAGTGAAGGAAACACAGTCTGTTTCAGGCTTAGGACCACCAGAATGTGGGGTCTCCATCTTCCTGAACTACAATGAATAAGGAATAAAAAGCAGGGAGGCTCGTCCCATGATGTCCCACTTCTGTTTTATTCTGAACAAAAGGCTCCACGTGTGGCCAAACCCAGCAGGGAAAACAGTTTTCACCCTTCCTCTTTGATAGTTTAAATCAGGGTCTCATGTGGCCGGAAGCTCAACATGTGGTGAGGCTGGCCTTGAACTTCAGATGTCCCTGCTTCCACCTCCTGATGGTGTGATCACAGGGGTGCTCTCACCACTTGGCTAAGGAAAACAATCTTTACACAGAAAGAAGCACAGGTCTCAGATGGAGGAGAACTGGAGAACAGCCAAAGTACAGATGGCATCTACCTAGTTCCTTTCAGAGCCCCAGGTATAGCTGCAGCCCACCCTGCCCTATGCCAGGAACTGTAGGGGGAACAGGGTGAAGTTGACAGTGATGGAAGGCAGTGGTGTGTCATTGGTCTTGACCGTGGTCAGCTCCAGCGTGCTTCTTGGGAGTAAGAGCTGGGCACGAGGGGAACACACCAAGAGGAATATGGATGAAGAGTACCAAGTACCCAACACAGGGACCCTGGGAACCACACAGATGCCAAATGGAAGGAAGAAGAGGTTAGTAATGACTGAAGCAGGAAGACTTTAAAAGCTGCCAAGAAGCCTAGGCGAGCAATTCGGATTCCGATTAGCAAATAACGGGAACTGGGGATGCTGTAGTTCTTGGAACTTTCAAATGGATCATTTGAGAAGGATAATGGCCACCACTACTGAACATCTTCCATCTCCCAAGCTACACACACATCATCTAATTGAAAGCAAAACAGCTTGGCCAAGTATTGATAAGTCTCCTATTACAAAGAGAGGGGCGACTGAGAGAGGAAACATTGCCGATGCCAGGTGGCTGGAACGCAGCGGGACCCAGAGCCATCAGCCCCCAACAGCATTTACTCTTCCACTTCCTGTTAGCCACTGTGCCTCCAACTTCTACCCCGTCTAACTCCTCCCTCTTTTCTGTGTTACCTAGGGCTTCAAAAAGAGATAGTGAGGGTCTGGGGAGGTGACTCGGTGGGTGAAGGCACTTGCCGAGCAAGCCTGATCTCTCGAACCCATGCTAAGGTCAAAGGAGCCAATCAGCTCCTACAAAATGTCTTCTGACCCCTCTCCTACATGCATTTCATGGAATGCACATCCCCACACATCATGCACATGCAATAAAGTAATTCAAAAATAAGTAAAAGTAAATAATATGTTAATTCAATAAACATTACTAGAAGAGCAAGATATACATATGCAAAAAATGAAACCTTGCATATGACATAAGTAAAAAGCCCCCAAATATAAACTGTAAATAGAAAACACAGGAAAAATACTTTATTCTCTTGTATCAGGCAAAGACTTCTTGCATAAAACACCAAAGCCTCCTCTACACAAAGAAAATGCTGACAGAGGAGACTGCATGCAAATCTAAATTTCTACTCCTTAAAGACTGTCAACAGGTTGAAAAGACAAGGCACAGGTGGAGGAGAACAAATTATGTGATGTGTTTAGTGAAAGATCGGTATACGGAATAAAAGACTCTTGCAGTTCATCAAGTGAACACCTGAGATTTTTCAAATGGTAAAAGATTTGAACAAACCTGTCTTCAAATGAGATAAGCCCGTGAAACACACTCATGGTATACAATATGATAGGTTTGAAAGAGCAATCGTTATTAATTAAATACAAATTCAGACCACAGTGTAGTGTTGTCACATATCTGACAGGACAACTGAAAATAAAGACAAGGGGGAAAACCCTGGCAAATCAAGGGCCATCTTGGGGTTCTATTGCTGTGAAGAGACACCATGACCACGGCAACTCTCATAAAGGAAAAACATTTAATTGGGGCGGCTTATATGTGGGGGCCCACAGAGACCCCAGCTTGTGGCTTGTTTTCATCTTGACTCAGGGTCAGAGAGTCTGAGCTTGTTTTCCCCTGTGAGGCTGCATAACAGGATGTTTTGGGCAAAGGCGTAGTTAACAGGCGTCTTATACTTCAAGGCCTATTTACAGGATACTTTGCCGTAAGGCGTGGTCACCAGATGTTTTGAGTACTAAGGAGGTGTTTACACTTGCTTGTACACTGTACCTTAAAGTGTGATGTCCTTGAAAGGGGGAGGTCTTTTTGCCCCCTTGCTTTGGGTATATAAAGGCTGTGAGTAATAAAACCTGTGTCTGTGGTATTGACCTAGAGCCCTCCCAAAACTATCCTGTGTCTCTGTCTTTTTCTTCATCTACGTCTGTATTTCATAGCTATCATTTTCCAATTCCACATTCCCTGCTTCAGAACCATTGAACAGGTCAAGTGGGACTTGACAATTATACTTTCAGAAGTTCAGTCCATTATCATCATTGTTTGGGTGGGAGTTCCACCTCAACCCCTGGCACCCTGGCATCCATACACCCAAAGAGTCTGGAAGGTTCTGGTGGAAGATCTACCTCAACTCCCCTCCCCCATCTCTTTCTCCAAACTCGCCCCTTCAAAGCCCGCCAAACATAGCTCTCCCCCCAGAGGCTCAAGACCCCTCCCACAGGGTATTTTAGCTGCATCCCAGAAAACAGACACATGGTTTTCCGGTCTCTTGTCTCAGTCTCCTCTCTGAGGGGCTGGAGAATCACCTGGGAATGCTTTACCCATTAAACCAGGGCTTTTTCTAATTTGGTCTGATTTAGATTGCTGCATCAGCAGAGAAGCTTACCGGGGTGCAAAAACTTATCAGTCATGGCAAGGAGCATGGCAGCATGCAGGCAGCCATGGTGCTGGCTACATCTTGATATTCAGGCAACAGGAAGTAGACTATCTCACTGGGAGTAGCTTGAGCATAGGAGACCTCAAAGCCTACTCCCAGAGTGACACTCTTCCTCCAACAAGGCCACACCTACTCCAACAAAGCCACACCTTCTAATAGTGCCACTCCCTTGGGGGCCGTCTTCTTTCAAAGCACTGCAAGGACAAGAATGAGTCACAACTGGAATTCTCAGTCACAGTTGGTGGGAATTCCAACAGCTACTGTCACTCAAGAAAACAATCCAGCAAGATCAAGTTAAACACGTATTTGCCAGATGGCTCAGCAATCCCAATCCTAAATATTTATCTGCATGATATGAAAATTTACATTCATCCTTTGCAGTTTGGGTGGAAATGTAAGTTAGTATAACCACTACCGAAAGCATTTTGGAGTCTCTCAAGAACTCAAGTAGAATTACTTTATGACCTATGGATCCTACTCCTAGCTATACCTCCAAGGGAACGAGATTGGTACACAACAGTGAAATAATTCTGTCCTGTGTTTACTGCAGCACTATTCTCAGCAGCTGAGAATGAAATCAACCAGTGTCTATCAGCTGATGAATGCCTAAAGAAAATGAGCTATATATATATGCATACACAGATGTATATACATGGATGTGTGTATGCATATATGCCACGAAATACTAGGTGGTCATAATTTAAAAAAACAAAGAATTCCTGTCTTTGTTGTGAACATGCATGGGACTGGAAAATCAGCACAGTAAGGAACATAGGCCAGACAAGGGCCACATGAGCTCATTTACATGCAGAATCTAAAAATGTTGATTTCACAGACATTGGAAATAGCTGGGAATATAGCTCAGTGGTAGAGCACTTGCCTAGACAGGTGTTGATGAGGCCCAAGTTCAATTCCTAGTACTGGGGAAAAAACGCTGAGAGCAGAATCATGGCAGCCAGGGACAATAGAGAAGGAATCATGAGGAGAGGTTGACAAATGGGTACCAGGCTATAACTAGGTCAGGACTGGAAGATCTGGTAGGGTGACTGTAGGCAGGAAATGGCTTCTGTATATCTCAAAAATAAAGAAGAAAGGATCTTAAGTGTTTTGCCATAAAATAACTGTCATTGTTACTTTCTGTCAACTAGACACACTGAGAAGAGGAAATCTCAAGTGAACTGCCTCCATCAGAATAGCTTGTGGATATGCATGTCTGTGGGGTATCTTCCTAATTGCTAATTGATGAAGGAAGGCCCAGCCTTCTCTGGGTACCATCCCCAGGCAGGTGGGCCTGGGCTATATAAGAAAAGTAGCTGAGCAAGCCATCAGGGCAAGCCAGTAAGCAGTGTTCCTCTACGGCCTCTGCTTCAGTTCCTGTCTCTAGGTTCCTGCCTTGGGTTCCTGTCCTGACTTCCTTCAGTGATGGAGTAAGACCTGGGAGTTGTAAGATGAAATAAAACTTCTCTTCCCTGTGTGGGTTTTGACTAGTGTTTTATCACAACAACAGAAAGCAAACTGGAACACTGAGGAAATAAATACACTGCACCCGACTACACAGAACATGCATGCATTAAAATGTCACATGGTACCCAGCTGGAATCAAGCATGAATATGAGCAATCGAGCCAAATGAGGGAATTATGAGGAGTGTATAGTGGAGGCACACCCTTAAAGGGTGGTGGTACTAACTTCATGCATTTGTCAGAACTGGACAGTAAAAGGGGGGACTTTTTTACTAAACACTAACTACATTCAATTAAAAAAACACACAGGTAGTATATCTGTTACAGATCTATAGAAACAGCACAATAGACCAGAAAAGGCCATACATACTCTTGAGAGCCCCATTACCTCACCTACTGAATGGGACTAGAGTAGCCACAGCTTACATGAGCTGTGGAAATTAGACAAGACGTGGCATATAAGGAACTCAGTCAACCACCTTGAAGAAGGTCGTGGGTGCTACCAAAACTTCAGCAGCTGTTCTAATTCATCATGCTCTCTAGAGAGGAAGTTCTTTACAATGTTTCTCACATACAGCTGTGGGCAGTGTACTGGGCTAACTAAGTATAATGACTGGTTCATAGAAAACATTCTCTGTAATCACACTAGCTGTGGTTGCTGAATGTTAGACTAGGGACTTAATGTTAAGGTACGGTCCAAGACAGCTCTTGTCCAGCGTGGTCCAGAGAAGCCAGAGGTTGGACATCCTTGGAGTAGACTCAAAGCCAGTAGATACTTGCAGAAACTGGGAAAGTTATAAGATGGTATTTGTGTCACCATGGACTAAATGCAAGGTGCATTCTGGGACCCAGCTGAACTGCAAGAAGACACCTATGGGTCTGCTTAGAGAAAGAAACATTGAAGCATCCAACACTGTGATGCAGGGGCAGCATATTCTACAACAAATGCAAAGGTCACACTAATGACTTCCCAGGCAAGGTCCATGGTGTCACCCATGCTTAGATGTCACCCAGTGCTTCATGGCACCCCAGCAGACAGGAGTTAGGGTTACAAACTCAATAATCATTTTCCCTGCTTTAACATGAACACCAGCCATTCCTGCATCCATTCCTGAGAAGCCTATCCCTCTGCTTATTTAAAAAAACAAGAGGCCAGCAAGATGGGTCAGTGGATAAAGGTGCGTGTTGCCAAGACCGAGGACCTGAGTTCAATCCCAGCCCACACGGTGGAAGAAAAAAACTAACTTCCTCAAGTTATCCTCTGGCCCTCCACATGTGTGCCCCCTCAAATAAATAAAAATGTAATTTAAAAGTCAGAGAAGCAAGAGGTAGGCTTTTCACTTCCTAAAGAACTCATCCAATGAAAACATGCACACACATGCACACACACACACACACACACACAAACACATTCTTCTCTCTCTACTACATCTCTTGAATCTTCCTGAAGATAACATACCTTGCCTATGATGAAAACTTTAGAAACAGGAAACACATTCTGCTTAGATTGTTAAAACTTGAAAAGTAAAACAATTCGGAACTGTTTGGCCTGACCATCTTGCCACGAGGCAGTTCTGCTCATAATTAACTTAGCAAAATAGGGGAAGGCAACAGGAAAAAACTACCTTGGTTTACTAATGACTTTTAGGTAATTGCTCACATGTCACGTGGACTCGGGTTACTAGAATAACATCCTTGGGCAGAAACGTCTGCTTCCCTTTGAATACAACTTCTTAAACCTAATACTGCTTTCTCTCCTGAACAAGCACGGCTTCATCCTGCTGCCCCTGCCCAGATACCCCAGTTAGGAGGCACAGCCAGCGCATTCAGGAAGTGAGGCTGGCCATCCTGCATGGCACCAGCACACCCTTGGTGGGTGCGCGCGCATGCATGCACCCACCCCCACACACACACCCACACACACACACACCACAGTTTCTCTAATAAACTTTTAGTTCAACAGAATAAGAAAGTGAAATGGTCAGAGCCGGGCGGTGGTGGCGCACGCCTTTAATCCCAGCACTTGGGAGGCAGAGCCAGGCGGATCTCTGTGAGTTCGAGGCCAGCCTGGGCTACCAAGTGAGTTCCAGGAAAGGCGCAAAGCTGCACAGAGAAACCCTGTCTCGAAAAACCAAAAAAAAAAAAAAAAAAAAAAAAGAAAGAAAGTGAAATGGTCAGAATGGGAGGCAGGTATTGTGGACTGGTTACCCAAAGCCATTCATGCTCCTCCTCTCCAAGAGTGAAAAGCTAAAATACAATGTTCCAGCCTCTTTTACAGCTACAGGTGGCCATGGGACACAGCTTTTGACAATGAAGTATAAGTCCACATCCCTCTGAGAGGCCACCTTGCTTCTTGGCCTCTACAGTCCCTTCTTTTCCCTGTCTTGAGCTTGAACACACCGCTTAGGTGCCGGGGACAGCAGCCATCTTGGGAACAGGAGGACAAAAGCCACATGCTAGGAATTGCTACAGAAGAAGAAATGCCTTGGGAACTATCTTAGTTACTGCTCCATTGCTGTGCTGAAACACCATGGCCAAGGCAAGTTATAAAAGGAAGCATGTAGTTGGCAGTGTCAGGGATTAGGTCATGAACATCCTGGTGAACAGCATGGTGGTAAGCAGTAGGCAGGCACGGCATTGGAGCAGTAGATGAGAGCTCATATTTGATGTGTAAGATGCGGACAGAGAGCAAGCCACTGGGTCTAGTGTGTGCTTTTGAGACCTCTAAGTCCACCTAGTGCAACACAGCCCCTCCCATAGGGCCACACCTACTTCAACAAGACAACACCTCTTAATCCTTCCCAAACAGTTCCACTCAGCGGGCACCAAATATTCAAATATCTGAGCCTATTGGGGCCATTCTTATTAAAATTACCACAAGAACTCAGTCTGATGGTGCAGGCCTGTAATAACAGCTACTCAGAAAGCTGAGGCAGGAGGACCATGCTGTGGTAACTTTGTGAGATCCTGTGTCACAGTAAAAATGAAAATGAACAAATTAATAAACATTAAAAATGCAGCTGAGCATTTGTTTAGCATGTACAAGGCTCTGGGTTCAATGTCCCAAGACACAAAAAGAAAACAAACAAACAAACAAACAGATTTATGGCTTGTGGAGTTATAGTAAGATCAATGAGTAACTCCTTGGATTACTTCTCCAGAATTACTTCTAACAGACCTCACCTATCAAAAACAGTTTTGTTTATCTGTATTTGTGGGTCAACCATTTCCTAACCATTATAGTTACAATATAGCAATTGTGAACACAACCTGATCTTAAATGAAACACTTCATTCATGCATTCATTCAAGGATTCTTTTCTTTTAGACATAGTTTTAAATTGTATTTATTTATTTACTGTGTGTGGATGGGTATGCAAAGGGCAGAGGACAGCTTGTGTGTTTGTCCTCTCCTTTTACCGTATGGCTCTTGAGCACAAAACTCAAATTGTCAGGCTTGGCTGCAGTCATCTTTACCTACTGAGACATTCACTGGACCTATTCAGGAAGATTTCGAACTGGAATCAAGCCTTCTCATTGCCAACTAAGGGCTGTGGGCAACTAGACTGGATCCACTTCAGAGCATAGTCTGCTAGAGGGGGGGGGGGATGTCCGAGGGGGTTCCATATGACTCTGGCATGACAATGCTAACGTGGACTGGATCTTGGTGCTATCTATACAGCAGATCCAACTTTTCCTACTTAATTCTTTCTTCTTTCTTTTCTTTGAGACAGGGTCTCACTGTTTAGCTCTGGCTGACTTGGAACTCACTCTGTAGACCAGGCTGGCCTTGAACTCACAGAGGTCCACCTGCCTCTGCCTCCCAAGTTCTGGATTAAAATCAAGTGCCACCTCTCCCAGTTCTTAAAGCTCCTTTTAATGCAAGCCCTCTTACATCTGCTGATTCCAGTACTCAAATGGACTCATGGTCCTTTCTCAAGAAGGAAGAACATTCACCTCTCCAGCAGTGATGACAGAAACCACAGGCGGCCCCAGGATAGTGCAGGGATAACTTGGTTGAGCCAGCAGAGCTGGATGGGAGACTGGTACTGTCGCTTTTTCCTTATAACATTTCGGAGGCATACTCTGAACCTGTCTGAGTTTGGCTCCCCATTTATTTAGAAGTATTGACATTAAATGAGATAATGATCACAAAATACATCTAACAATGTAAACACCCTACAGAAGTGAGATTACATCAGATAACCTGATTGCGTGCAAACCAAAGTAAATAGGTTCAAAATGAGGACAATAGATGAGTAATTGGAGAGCAGTTTATTATCTTCATGGCATTTATTTTGGCTCTTCTTCCTTCCTCAGAGAGTAAGAGTTTTGAGATAAGTGAGCCCCATCTGATAAAGTGTGCAAAGGAGAGCCTTATGGAATGAATTTAAAAGAACTAAAGACAAAATACTCTTTGGAATGTTTACTGCTGAGCAATAACTGTTATCAATCATAACATAATTCAGCCTCTTACTGTATGCTCTCACAGCCCTCTGACCTTTCATAGCCTTTTAATTACATGTTTAATGCCACATGTTTAACATCTGTATTCCCATGATACTCTAAGTCCCATAGGTCTTAAGTCTCACCTGGGCGGGGTCAAAAGTCCCAGGAAATAAAGACTGCAGCTTGTGTTCTGTTCTACTTCCTAATGCTCTTCGGAGTGGTGGGACCAGCAGCAGAAGTCCCCAAAAGACCTTGCAGAAGCCACCCTGGAAGTTTGCAATCTGCCTTCGAGCCACATACCTTGTCCTGGGTTTGGCATCGGATACAGTCGCACTCAAAGCAGTACTGGTCCCTCAGCTGCTTCTGGCGTTCCTCGCTGGTCATCAACATGTCCAGGTAGCAGATGGTGAGCTGTGGGGAGGACAGAGAGGGAAAGGCTCGCATGGCTGGTGGGCTCATTTTCTTCTACAGTTATTACCGCTGTTAATTCTCAGAGTAAGACATCAACAAGGAGCAGGAGAGAAGGCATCACCAACAGCCTCTTCCCCAAGCGATTGTAACACGTTTTCTTCTTGTCTGGCTCAGCGTAAGCACACAGACATTACATATCTAGTTTAAAGAACTCGGTTTATAACCTCGACACAGCTTTATATTTTATCTTTGATTTTTTTCTCCCTTCTATTAAATAGTAAAACATCAGGAGTTATTTCATGTTTGGGATCACTAAGGTTTGGCCATAAATTCGATGACCACTGATAATCAGAGAAGCCAAATTCTCTCTGGCGAACCAATGAGCAGCAGATGACACAGCCAGATTGGCTTTACATACTGGTTGGTGGTAGAGCTGTTTCCTGGAATTTAGGGCCATCTATATTTGACAGTTTTGAAATAAGGAGATACTCTGTCACTTGCTGCTTAGATTTTCCTTTTAAAAAAGTGAACAGGCATTTCCACTTGACTGAATCCCCAACACACAGAAATCAAGTTCACAACATTAGAACAGAACTCCCACACACACACACACACACACAGACACACACACACACACACACACACACACACACACACACACTCATACCAGCGCCCTGCAGAGCCTCCCTACCTGGGAAAGGGCAGGCAAGCAGTAGCTCCTATTTCATGCTGTCCAGACTGAACCCTTGGAGTCTCCCTTGACTCTACCTTCCAAAACCATTGGGAAGTTCTGTTAGATCTACGTTAAAAATACATCCAGAACCGACCACTTTTAATCATTCCCAGTGTCCCATCTGGAACTGGGCCGCCACCATGTCAGATGGTTCCCCCTTCTCTCCCGAGAAGGAATCTCCCTGCATTCTACCATCTAGCCGGCACAGATAGCGAAGTCAGACAGGCTTCCTTCTCTCTGAAATACTGCAGCAGCGCCCCCTTTTGTCTGAGGGGAGCCAAGACCTCACAGTGCAACCTAACTGTGGTCCCTGGACCCTGTGGGCTCTAGTCTATGCCGAGATGGGGAAGAAAACACAAAGTCCTCGCTTAGAAACTTGTTTACTACTTTGGTAAGATTGTGTGTGTGTGTGTGTGTGTGTGTGTGTGTGTGTGTGTGTGTGTGTGTGTGTGTGTGTGTGATATTCTAATGATAAAAATTGGTGGTGGTGGTGGTGGTGGTGGTGTTTTACTGTCTTTAAATTTTCATTTTTCTAATTTTGTAAGAATATTAGTCTGTGATGACCCTAGTAAAATAAGAGTCATTCATCACCAGGGATAGAGAAGCAACAGCTTCACACACGCTGCTCCACGCCCTCCCTGAATGCATGGCTCCTCCTCGGATGCTCCCCTCCCCTTTCCCTGGACTCCTGCTGCCCTAGCTGGTCTGGCCTTTTGGCTGTCCCTTCATATTCCCACTGCAGACCTGAGTTCTCCCAGATCCACCAAGGTGGCCTCCCTGGTCCTCCTGGGTTTCAATCCAATCCCATTTTCTCAAGGAGCCTAACCCGCAGCCTATTTAAAACAACAACTTAGTTCCCACCACACCCAATGCTCCTCCACTCCTCTCCCCTCCCCTCCCCCCTTGTCTGGGTTGGTTTTCTTCTTGTAATGTATATCAGCTTGTACAGTACTGGATAAATGACTTATTTATCTGCTTTCAAATGCAGGAGGTAATTGTGAGGGTCTGGGTGGTGGGGGAAGAGGGGGACCCTGTAGGAGAGGAAGGCAGGATTATCTGCTGGAGGACTTGACAAACCTCCCTCAAGCAAACACTCCATGTGGTTTTCCTTCTACTGAAAACAAAGTATCACATGTCTGCTGACATGATTTTACTTGTTTGAAGTCAAGGTAGGGCACCGAAGACCTCTGACAGAAAACGACTCCAAGGCAGCCTCCTGAAAGCTCCATGAGGAGGAGGAAGCCTGGTCAGCCATATCTGTCAACCCCACGCTGTCACCAGGGTGACTGAAGGAAGACATGGGCTGGGCTGACTCGCTGGCTCATTTTAGGGTCTTTGAATGTTAGAAAGCTACAGTGAGCTGCCTTCCACACAAGAAGGAGTGCCCGCCCCAAGGGGACAGACCTGCTCTAGCTGAACATCTGGGAGTGTGGCACTCCCGTAAGAGTGTGTAACACTGAAAACCAGAAAAGGACTGATGTAAGCCTGAGGCTCCTTCCTGTGGACAGTGGCGCCCTTCTGGGGTGGCAGTGGAGCCTAACACCAGAAGGAGCCACTACAGCCCCCACCGGTGGACCTACAGAGTATAAGCAGGGCAGAGCAGTGGTGGTAACTGAGCTCCTTCAAGCCAAGGCTATGGTCACTTTTCCATTTCCTCCATCTTTCTCCTGCATTTTGACCTAAAGGCAGGGGTATCTCAGGGGTGACAGGGCTACGGTATCAGGCAAGTTCCCATGATTCCCAGAGAACACCATGCTCCACAGTTCAAGCAACCGGTCTCTAAGCATATATCCTGGAACATCTTATTGGGAAGTTTGGGAACATATACTCATCCTGTATCCAGGCTCTCTGGTCCTGGCTCCTTACACAGGTGAGGGGGTACAGTAGCTGATGGCATGCTCTCTCCAGAATTCAGTCTAGAACCCTGTTTCTCACTCCAGTCCAACCCTGAGTCACCAGCCTCGCTATCAGGTCAGGCACATGGCGGAACTTCTTGGGTAATCACAAGCCACTGTGAAGTCACCAACTCCACAGTGTCTGACCACAACACAGCACTATGAGGGCTAAAACTCATGAGTGGTCATGCTAGGCAGTGAGCGGATAATGGGAGACCAGTTGTTTCATTTAACCCCAAAGACTTCATTCTCTCGAAGTCTTTCTGGGTAGCCTGCAAGTGCCTGAACTCAACCTCAGGGATGGTTTTCTAACTGCCCACCCCCCACTGGCTTCTCTACCTTTCACCTTCTAAACTGCTGAGAGAGGGGGGGGGAGGGGGAGAGAGAGAGAGAGAAAGGGAGGGAGAGAGAGAGGGAGGGAGGGAGGAAGGAGGGAGGGAGGGAGGGAGGGAGAGAGAGAGAGAGAGAGAGAGAGAGAGAGAGAGAGAGAGAGAGCTCCCTAAGACATCTGATTGCGTCATTCCTCTACATGAAGACCTTAGACCGCCTCTCACTGCCTACAGAATGGAGCCACACAGGCTTTTTTTTTCCCCTACACTAATTGTAGGTCTACTTCCTAGCCTCAGATGTCTTCTCCTGTGCCCCACAGCCTGCCTGTCTTGACCGAACAGCTCTGTCTCTGAAATGTAGGTCACCACCGTGAGTCTGTGCCCTGCTGCCTACTTCGGTACCGTTTCCTCACCCTCACCCTTCATGACTGGCTTAGAAGTGCCCCCTCCTTCCTAGATGGGGGACTCATTATCCGCTTTGTGCCTCTTGCCACCGACGTTTGCAAACTGTACTGTGTACCAAAGCTGAGGGGCTGCTCAGTGGCAAAAACATTCCAGAAGCACGCAGCCAGACTGAAACAGCAACTGCATCACTTTATCAGCCACAGATAAAAACCTTTATTAAGGGCTCATAGATTCTCAAGTTTAAATGGAGTCACTGCTCGCTCCATGTAGGGCTCATTTAGTGGGCACATACATACAAAACTTGGCCATTGATCAACTGAGGTTGTAATGGCGGAGAACAAAACCGCGTTAAAATACTAATGCTCTGACCACTGCTCTGCCATTTAAGGGGAACTCTCGTGGAAAAATGCATAAATCATTTCTAGCTTTAGAGTAATATCACAGAGGTTTCTGGAACTTGATGATGGTGCCTCTGCTCAAATCACAAGGCAGAGAAAACCTTTTTCTCTGAAACTATCTTTTCCCATCAACAGTGGAGCGCAGAATAAAACCAAATCTTGTCTTCATTTCTGCAATATATTGTCACAGTTACACATTTTTCCAATACTGGCTCTGAACTGAAAAAAAAAAAAGAGAGAGACCAAAAAAAAATTCACTTCTTTTTAAAGTCAAACCTCAAGGTCACTTCTGTCCCTTCTCTTTGTCATATAAATTCTATTAATTTTAAATTAATTAATCTATTAATTAATATTTCTATTAATTTGGCTTCTAAATATTGTATTCTTCACATCCTCTATTCCGAGCCACCACTGGGCCTCCTCCTGACTTCAGACAGTCGTTGTCGACTCTTACCTGGAGGAATGGCCTGACCCTCATTCTCTCAATCTTGTCTACACATAAAATCCTATCACACCATCCTTCTCCTAAACGTCAAGGATGGCCCACTGCCTGGCCCTCTCCCCTCTGGAGATATTTACTAATAGCCTCCCACTGGCAGACACTGTTAGGAAATCCTCAGGTGAACAGCATTCTGTAAAAAAGCCCAAGACATTGGTTTAGCCCCTACATAGTCTCCATTCCTGGTTGCAATGGACTCTTCAGTCTATTGCTATGAATCACTCTTGCTCACCAAACTCTCCACTCAGCCCCTGGGTTCTGTCTCCTTGCCTAGAACACGAGTTCCTGCTTCACCTGACTTTATCTTTATAGATCCTTTCGGATCTACAGGCCACTTCTCTAGACACCTCCCTTAACTGTCCCCAAGCCTGGCACCTCAATCTGCCCCGGTGCTCTGCTCTGAGTGTCCACAAAGCTCTGTGCATGTTTATGTCACCAAACTTCTCATCCTGTTACTGCCTTCTGTTCTGTGTCCTCTTCCTCCTCGTGACAAGGCCATTCTGGTACAGGTATTCCTCAGAGTTTCCAGAACGGCCATCCAGCTCCCATCACCCAGCAAGCCCTCTGTGAATTTGTTACATGCTTTAGCAAATACAGATTACTGAATGAAGAACCAGACCTCCCTAGTCTCCAAACACTTAAGACAAAAATATTAGGGATAGAGATACGCTCAATTCATGCAAATCACAACCCTCCCAGGTGACGAGGTCCCAGAAGACTCGGAACCGATGCGTTCGTTACAACAGCTCCAAGTTCTTTTAACCAGGACTTCACATGAGGGTACCCAGGCTGTCTGGTGGATCCGTGTTCTGTAAGACTATCAGATTACCGAGGACTCCACAGCCTAAGCAATTCTGAAGGGCAGCCTTCAGCAGTCCAGCACACACGTCACGACAGGTGAGCAGGGGCATGTGGGGCCAGTCACGAACATGTCTCTGTAGGAAGTAGTTGGGTGAGAACCTTAAACTGCCAGAACCAAAAGAAAAGTCTCAACGACTCCCATGACCTCCACATTCCTTCCAGTGCAGAAGGATGGAAACGGTGCCAGTTGGAAGGGCGAGGGTCCGAAGGTGACCCACAGGGTGGTTTGACGTGGAGAGAAACCCAAGGCAGGTTATTTCTAAGGTAAGGTCTGGTACTGTGAAAGTTTCTACCACTTTCCAGCTCTCCTTGTGGGTGGACTGAAATGCTCCCACCCTGAGGTTTCTTCCTGGAGCCATGTGACGTACCTAAAGACGTCTGACAGCTAAAAAATGGCTCCACAGCACCACTCACCCTCTTGTTTTACCTTTAGAAGGTCTCGTTCAATAAACAGAAACACAGCTATGAGGCTTAATGACAGAGCGCTCCCCAGCAAGCGCAAGGCCCTGAGTTTGATCCCTGGCACTATAGAAACAGAAAACAATAAACAAACAACAATAACAACAACCCCCCCCTCTCCCCCCTCTCTCTCTCTCTCTCTCTCTCTCTCTCACACACACACACACACACACACACACACACACAAGAATCTTCTAGCCAGGCGGTGGTGGCACACACCTTTAATCCCAGCACTCGGGATGGAGAGGCAGGCGGATCTCTGTGAGTTCAAGACCAGCCTGGGCTACAGAGTGAGTTCCAGGAAAGGTGCAAAGCTACACAGATAAACCCTGTCTCAAACAAAACAAAACAAAATCTTCTATTTCAGGCACTTTCTAGTCTCTCTTCCTTGGGCTTATATCCTAATACTCATATCCCACTTGGTCTGCATCAAAACCGAGGAGTCTAGTGAGCAGCAAAGCCAAACTGCAAACTTGATACCACAGAACCAACCAACGTTGGATTACTCTTGTTATCAACTTAGCTAAGGCTCACATCTGACAACAAGTAGGATTAGCCCTCTTAGCCATAGCCTCAAAATGTCTTCTGTACCCCCCCCCCCCACGTGCCTCTGGTCCATGGGGTCAATTTTAAAGGTTCAGGATACATTTTGATTGGTCATAGCCATACAGCATTAACTGGGCAGGGCCTAGAGACAGTCTTCTTGATGATCCACAGCCCCACAGAATGATGAGCTAGTCCACCCGACGCCCTGGAGAGAAATGCTGCTGGTCTCAGTCAGCTCAACCAATAGAATCAATTCAAGGGTGTCAGATACTTCCCAGGTGTGAAGCAAGCCCTGGGAGACAGCGAAGAGGCCAGATACAATCGCTGTCCCCACAGCCTCAGCAGCTATCCCAGGGCACACTGGTCCCAGGCTGGAAACTCAGCAAAAGGTACTGTGTAAGAGGCAGCGTATTTGGTTGGAAATACGTTTGGAGGGAGTCTTGTCAGAATCAAATCCGTCTCCATAAAATATGGTACCTCTAAGTTAGGGCTTTATTTGGAGGAGGGATGCATAAATGCCATAAAAGCTTATGGCCCTCCATTTTCCTTGCAGTAAAGATCCACTTTAGCAAATTGGAAGGCAGGAGGAAATGGAGTTCTGGAAAACATGACTAATACTAGAACTCAGCATGGGTGGTAGCCATAAGAACTCCACACAGACTCACTCCGTGTGGCCCAGCAGCCTGTTTGTAGTTGCCTGTGAGATCTCAGGCTTCTGGAAAGGACCCTCACCTAAGAAGCTGGCTTGGCCATCTCCACAAAGCCACATTAGCAAGGCCTTTTTGACCCTGTATCTTTGCTGAAACAATCACCCAGAAATGCTGAGGGGTTTACAAAAGCCCAATGGCAAAGGCCTGAAAGAATAAATCATGTCTATTTTCTTAATGCAGAATTTCAAATATCTTCAAAATGTGCTTAGTGGCTTTGGGGGTAAGCCCTGGGGATACTACTGACAAGCTGGGTTGCTTCTCTACTCATGGAAGAATGGCTATTCGTTGTCAATGAGATTTAATGACTCCCATGCATGTGCATAAACACACAGGCTCTGTCACAAAAGAACATCTCTCAAATACATGTCAGAGGATTATCATGCAGAAAACCCAGCGACCAAGACCAAAGACTATGCATAGATTCATCCACAGCTTTGTTTGTGACTGTTCCAAGTGTCTTCTTGGTGGCAGGGCAGCAAGGAGCTCGTTGTAGCTGGTTGTAGGAAGGGGCCATACTGAGAAGGACGCTGATGAGCAGGTAGGGCAGTCAGTGGCAGGCGTGGGTTTCCTTACCTCCTCTCCTGCCTCGATTTCCCGCACTGCACGCAGTAAGAGGTGGGGCCCGTTGAACACAATTGAGCAGTTGGGGTCACAGCTGTGATTCAGCAAAGACATACTAAAGGAAAGAGAAAAGGGGGGAATCATCAACACTCGCAGTTCAGCAGCTACATAAAATGGGAACAACAGTCAAACATCACTTTAGCGGGGGCATCTAAGACGGGTTTGATGGAGAGGAAACGGGATTGGGCTCTGAGAGCATTCATAGGCATGCCCCATATCCTGCTTCATACGAAGTCAAATGCTTCTCGTAATACAGGCTAATTAGGGAAGCTTGGTAATAGAATCATGTTTGGGTCCTTTTGGGGAATGGGTCACATTAGAGATCACGTGGTAAGGGAACCCAAATGAAGGTGGTACTGACAAAGTAACCTGTAAAGAGATCCTATCTGAGCTAAGAGCAATCACAAGAGTCACCCGAGGTGCCACTGACCCACAGAGGGTCTCACTGCTGAGCTCTGGTAGGGGAGGGCTGTGCCTCTGCTAGATGCTCATGCTGAAGAGTAATCAGGGCTACATGCTCTCAGTAGGTCCTGATGCATTCTGGGAAGGAGCCTCGTCACTTTATTTTCCTGGAGGTTTCCTGTGGGAAATGCAATGACTTTACGCTATGAACTGACAGTGATTAGGACGAACATGTACTGTGTTGGAAGTACTTGCTCGGTACTGGAGCAGGGTGACCAAATTAAGCTACCACAACAACCTTGTGAGGATCATTTACAGGTGAAGAGACCAAGGCCTAAGAATAAAAGGGCTTATCTAAGGATGTGCAATTAAACTGTGACTGAACTGGAACCAGGCGTCCTGAACTCAGAGCCCATGCTCTGAAGCCCCCTACATTGTTGATTTTGATACCTGTGCTATGAACAGACCTGACCTGCAACCAATGACATGCATGGGCGTGAGTGAGGAAGCTGAGTCTCAGATGCATTGCTTAGAGGAAACACTATGCTTGAACCCTTGAGGCATAAAGAGAGAATGAAAGTCAGGATGGTTCTAGTCCTGGGCTACACGCCATCTAGGAGCTCAGGGACAAAGGCTGCATAGTGAGGGATAAGGAACATTACAGCAGGCTAACCCTGAAGGCTCCTGAACCTCCTCTAGTGGTGAGTGGAAAGCACACTACCACCAAAGTCAAAGTTGGCTGGCCTATTGGTACCATGCTGCCAGTCTGGTGGGATAACGGTATGCTTCAACACAGGAGGCTAAGAACAAAGCTCAGGGGAGATTTGTAAGGATAACTGAATTCCAGAGCCTGTAAGCATCAGCCTGCCCTAAAGTCTGCCTGAGAACAAGTGGTTAAACATGAAGTCCACCGCGTCTTAACAGCATACTATATAACGTGGGTTATAAGACTTAACATTTTTACAGCCTCTTGTAATTCACTACTAAGTTTTGAGTTTGGCAATGGAGCTAGCTGCTACAAAACCCTTTCTAATGACCTCCAAAAGGCTGGAGAGCTGGACGGGAGTTAGTTGGTTTGGGATGTCTGCCATACCTGGGGTACAGGCCAACGCCAACCTCCTGCATCTCCGCATTGCAGATGGTGAATGAGTTGCAGATCACCTGTGGAAACAAGAGGGGCCCTTGTTAGACGTCCACTTGAGGAATCTCACAGGCACTCACCAAGGCTTGCGTTTTTTTAGGGACCGCTCGGAAGGGTCTCCCCAAGCACGGATGCTGTGCGACTTTAAAAGAACTTTTCAGATACACACGCCCCAACCCAGGAGAAACTCACAGCTTCAGGGAGCACGGAAACCATTAACGGCAGTCTAACCCCCGCCCCCCACACACACCCATGTTCTTCCATTCCATGAAATGTTCGAAATTCAAAATACAAGTAAGCTACTCATTAAAAGACTAGGCTCCTGTGGCCCTGACATTTTTTCAGGCTGCCTGCCTGGTCCAAGGCCCCTTTATCTAAGAAATACAGCAACATGATTGTTTTTATTCCTGCAGAGTGAAGTGCACCCCGAGGGCATTTGTGATCCGAGCTACCCACAGACCACAAAGAGGACAGGAAGTTGCTCCATGCGGCCACAGCATGTAGTGGACACACAGAGCCCCTCGCCGGGCCTGTGGTCTGTACCTGTGCCCTTTGGAAAGATAAGGAAAGGAAGAAAGAAAAACACCACACACAAGGAGCTTGAAACACTTGTTTGTGCAGGAGGTAATGCAATGTGCGAGGAACTCTGGGCTTGAAACACTAGTCTAAGACACCAGACAATACCCACACAGACATAAGGAAGGAAAATCAAGGTCCCCGCTCTCACAGAACTTAAGCTCTAAACAAAAAGAAGAAAGCCCCAAGATGGAGATGTTATCACTTGTGGGGAAGGTGCCAAGGAGAGAACGTAAAGTGAAGGGATGTGAGGAATTCCTGGAGAGAAGCAGAGTCTGCAAAGGCAGATTGACTGACTACTAGAACTTCAGTGACGTGAAGAGGTTGGAATGCTGCAGGTCTGGAGCCCAAGTACATTGCTCAGGCAATGCCTAGCCTCCTAAAGAGGCATTCCTGGCCCACCCTGCTGTCATACCTAACATGCTAATAAACAGATAAAACCCCTGGAATAGATTAACCTAGCAAAACCCCGTTCTCCACCAATCAAAGGGCTAAGAACGCTACCAGATAGCATCCAAGGCCTATACCTGCGATTTCTCCACCATGGCAGTTACCTTCTCTCTAGTGTTCCCACCAATCTATTTTTTTTAATTTCTTGATTTATTACTTTGTTCTGTTACTATAAAAGCTGCACGAAACTGTTTCAACATTGGGACATGGAATTTGGGGTAACTTAAATCTGTGTTTCCATGCTATGGCTACTCATATTTGACTCTAGAATAAACAATCTCAGATTCCCTTGGAGGTGAGAGCTGTGTTTTTGTGACATGGACATGAGAGAAAGTGGTGAAGAAGCAGAATAAGGTGGGCGTGGAAACAGGGAGTGGCAGGGACCATGGGAAGGAGCCTGGGCTTCACTGGCGATCAAAGTGTTGTGGGTGCCCATCTGAGTTCAGAGGGCGCTGGTTCCAGGCTCTAGTGTTCCAGAACAAAGGGCTGCTCCAGGGACTCATGGTTAGAAAGAAAAGTAGGGACAGTTTATTAAGGAAGGGAATGCTCTCTTGAGTACAGGAGTGAGCTGGTGAGATGAGAAGAAAGCACAAGGCTATGGGGCATGAAGCAAATGACCCTTTACAGTGTATTTACATCACCTCCATTTATACAGCAGGATTTTCTTGAGCATGCTCTGTTCCTTATATGAAGCCCAGGAGAGGAAGGGCTTCCAGTCTTTCTTTGCCAACGGACTTCCTTTATATGTTAATCTTGATGTGGCTTTCTTTTTCCCAGTCTGTATTCTCCATACACAAAGGTGTATGTCACCAAACAAACAAACAAACAAAAAGTGCAGAGGCCTTTGAGGTAAGAGTGTTTGTGCATACACAGCAAGAATGCTGATGGAGCCCAAGAAAGCAGTTAAAATGGGAGAGAGCAAAAGAGAGGTAGCTAGATCACACAGGACTTTACAGCATGTTGGGAATTTTATTTTCCGTGAGGCTCCAAGCCAAGGAGTAAATGGGTCTGATTTCTGTTCACAAAGGATCGCTCTGACAGCTGTGCACAGAACAGCTGTACAAAGGTAAGCATGCACGTGTAGCACATGGGGCAGAGGCGCTGCCCTACCCCAGGCAATGCCTTGGCCACTGGTAACAGAGGTGGGTGGAGTTGGCCACACTGCCACAGGCTTCACTGGAACGCTGATGATGGGGAATGGAGTCACAGAGAAACCTGGGGTTTGGCCTGTGAGGGGCTGATCATGGCTGTCACCTACTAAGAGGAGGAAGCATGCAAAAAGAACAAGTCTGGTCCTAAGTTGGGAAGGGGGCACACTTTGTTTTGTTATGGTGAGTTTCAAATGGCCCAGGACCACCTCCAAGCCCAGACTAGGAATGAACAAATGGAGTTTGGGGAGCAGACAGGGGCAGCGATATAAATTTAGGATGACATATAGAAAGCCCATCAAAAAGAAAGGACACATAAGCATGGTTGAGATAGACCATGACTACAAATGAACGCCGGCTGTTAGAGTTTCTGTACAGAAAAGGCTGAGACAGCAGACTTCCATGTCAGATTTACAGGAAGGAACAGAGTATGAAAAGGTACTCAGTCCTCCGAGGCGCCTCCACGGCCGCAAACAGACATGAAAGCTAAGTAATGCGTCATTATCTGGCTTCCTCCCACCTCCCCTAAAAGTCTGATAAAACCACAGCTCCGAATCAGGAAGTAAACTGGTGCACAGACACATTTTAAACAAATTCTGGGTAAATTGCTTTACAGGCATCTGTTTTGTATTAAGCTGCAAGGGTGTGCGGCCTGTATATGCCCATATACACAGTGGATGATAAGAATACAAGACTAAGGGTTCTGTGGTTGCTTCTTGAAATTTTAAACATTCTTAAATGGCTATGAATTTGAGCGACGCGATTACAGATTTTTAATTTTAAAACGTAACTTATAGTATATTCAGAACAGCAGGGAAAGCAATCCACCAACAAAAAGTCAGACCAAGTAAATCAAATTTGCTAACATTAGAATGAAATAAATATTGGTTTTTTTTTTAAATATGAAGCAAATTAACGGTTCTTCCCAAGTATTTTTGTTCCAATGGACTCTCTAAAGATGAAAGTCACAAACCGCGCCCTCCCCCAAACAAAACAAAACAAACAAACAAGCAAAAAATATTAGTTTGGTGTTTTTCCTCAGAGACGTGTTTCCTCACTTCTGGACTCTGGTGACGGTCTCCATTCCTTTAGCAGCATTTACCACACTGGAGCATTGCCCACTGGTACCTTGCCCTAATTGCTTACTGGTACCCTGCCCTACACTGCCCACTGGTACCCTGCCCTACATTGCCCACTGGTACCCTGCCCTACATTGCCCACTGGTACCCTGTCCTACACTGCCCACTGGTACCCTGCCCTACACTGCCCACTGGTACCCTGCCCTACACTGCCCACTGGTACCCTGCCCTACACTGCCCACTGGTACCCTGCCCTACACTGCCCACTGGTACCCTGCCCTACACTGCCCACTGGTACCCTGCCCTACGTTGCCCACTGGTACCCTGCCCTATGTTGCCCACTGGTACCCTGCCCTATGTTGCCCACTGGTACCCTGCCCTACGTTGCCTACTGGTACCCTGCCCTACGTTGCCCACTGGTACCCTGCCCTACGTTGCCCACTGGTACCCTGCCCTACGTTGCCCACTGGTACCCTGCCCTACATTGCCCAGTGGTACCCTGTCCTATGTTGCCCACTGGGACCCTGCCCTAAGTTGATCAGATTGCTTAAAACACTGGGTTTTTCTGGTGGTGCCTTGCCCCAAAAGACTCCATTTTACAAGCAGCTTTCAAGTCCATCTTGGGGATGGAGAATGACTCTGTCCCTGGGTGGACACATGAATGGCACTAAACATGACAAGTACTGATAAATGACTTATTCCTGAGAGTACAAGGGGTATGACCCTATACATTTATTGAAGTGAATTGGGAGTACAGGAGTACCTGGGGATATTAAAATCATACCACAAAAATCAGGCCCAAGAACTTATCGAACACATCAGACCAAGGAAAGGATACAACTTCCCCACTTGGATCACATAGAGATTTGGGCACTGAGAGGGTGATAGCCCCAACAATCTATAACCTGACATCCAGCGCATGCGTCAAGGGATGGGCAGGCAAGAGAACTCCTGCCTGTCCCAGAGGCTTCAGCTTAGCTCCAGTTCCTACTGCTGACATCCACCTGTCCACCTGTGCACCGCCTGGAACTGCTGTCCATCCATCTCCGTGGACCCAGATCTGCCCTGCACTTCACCCGTTCTCTGAAGCTCAATTCTGACATTGCATCTTGACTCTACAGCCAGCAACCTGCATCCTCAGCTTCTTCTGGACCTGGGCTTTGTGCATTACCTCACCTCCACTGAGTCCACTTTACATTTCTATCAGATTCCAGCTCTGCTCTCTCAGGGCTCTTAAGTCATCCAATAACCTACATACACAATTATTTATATCCATAGACACTATGTATGCGTTTACTATGTGATGTGCAATGTGTGATCTGAAAGTTAATATTAGTCATTGAGGCTATCAAGGAAAGCAATATTATTTGGCAAATTGCTGTCAATGATACCACTATGACTTGTGAATTTATTGTTATCTAATAAATTCTGACATCATGGAGAAACACAATCATGTTTGTCTACATTGCTAATATAGGGAGCTCACGACATCCATTTACTTGGTGGTTTGTAGAACCAGGCATGGGGAGTGGTAGTGTTTCATTCATTGTATTCTCATGCCTAGCACAGCACAATGCCTGCCACAAAGAAGCCACTACTAGACATATTCAGACAGACAGATTGCTTCATAGATGTGGTCCTCAGCATTCCCAGGGGGTCACTAGAACAGGGTCAGGGAAAACTAAAAAAAAAAAAAAAAAAAATCATAGGTACTCTCCAGATGTGGAGGAGAGGTGGAGTCTGGTCCATGGACAAGAGCAGGTGGGGGTTACTCTTCCATCTTCCCAATCTCCGTGTGTCCCTGCTGACAGCTCTTCTTCATCTCCAGTCTAACTCAGCTTTTGCTTGATTCTCTTTTCTTCTAGCCCAGGGGATAAGGATACAACCATATTCAAGAGATGAGAACAAAGGCTTGTCTGATACTCCACTTAACAGCAAGGAAACAGTGGGAGAGTGCTGACCAGGGTACAGCCCAGTGGGAGAGGGCTGACCAGGGTACAGCCTGGTGGGAGAAGGCTGACCAGGGTACAGCCCAGTGGGAGAGGGCTGACCAGGGTATGGCCAGGAGGGAGAAGGCTGACCAGGGTACGGCCAGGAGGGAGAGGGCTGACCAGGGTACGGCCAGGTGGGAGAGTGCGTGAGGTCCGACTTCCACTCCCAGTACTACAAAGGAGAGGGGTAATGTTCTGGGCACAAAACAAACATCTGCTGAATGAGTGGACAAGTGGGTTGCTTTCCTCTTTGCAAGCCTCTCTTATACCTTCTCCTTTCACTCTTTTTCCTTCCTGCCTTTCTTCCTATTTTTCATGGTTATCAATCTGGCACACTCAACTGCTAGATACTACAACATAAGTAGGCACACGCTACAATATAAGTAGGGTGTTTTCAAATGTTGCTTAACAAATGCCAGCCTTCTGGAAGGAATTCTGTTCCTTCTCGGTGTTATTTTGATAGCTATGTACTAGTCTTATTGGGAATAAAAGAAATGTAGTCATTTGTCAACTCCCACTTTTATTAAAAATGCTGGGTCCTGGGCCAGTGAGATAGTTTAGAGGTTAAAGTTCTATGCTACAAGCCTGACAGCCTGAGTCTGAAGAGGAGAGCAATTCCTGAAAGCTACATGGAGTGGAAAGACAGAGCCAACCCCCCAAAGTTGTTCCTCTGACCCTGAAAATGCGTCACAGAATGCACATGTAGCATTAGCTACCCACATCCATCCATCATACACATCCACACAAAATGATGATGATGATGATGATGATGGTGAGGATGATGATAGAATGCTGAGTCCAATTAGCGTCACATCGATTAAGAAGAGCAGAACCAGAAATACTTTTGCAGGGATCACAACAGCCACCATGGCTAGATGCCCCTCTCAGGTTCCACTTCCTGTTGAAAGAATAGGTGGATAATACAGATACCCACATGTGCTTGGCCCATAACTTGAAAGTAACTGCTCTTTCTATTAAGGAATGAAAGAATGAAAAATCATGTCCAAGAATAAATTTTACACATTTTAAAAGCATTAGCTATGCATAAACAGTTTTCTTAAAAAAGTCTTGCATGGTAAAATATTAATGAATGACTATTTCATGCAAGAGGCACATTTAGAAATGCGTATCAATAGGATTATTTCAATAAAAAAAATGAGAGACACTAAGCTAAAGAATTCCTTTTAATAACCAAGTATGGGCATTGCTTCAAAAATATTTTCTATGGCATGAAACTAGAAAATATATTTTATTATTATTGAATATGAAATTATGCTTGAGTTTCATATTTTTCCTTTAAAATAATCAAGAGTCTATATCATGTCACCCTTTGTTAGATGCCAAAAATCTAGTGAGCAGGCACAAGTTGGTCACAGAACTATATTTTATAAAAACCTTCAGAGTAAAATTTGAAAATACACTACAACCAAGTTTTTGTGTCATCTGGTGTATGTTCTAGGTTTATAACCTCACATTCACGTTCTGAGGTGAAACATTCTCCTGTAGGATAGACACAGACATCAACTGATGCCAGAATACAATCTGGACACCACAGAGACATTAACTTATTTTAGATATTATGTGTTCAAATTCCACATCCATCCTCGAATTTTTAGAACTCTCTCTGTTCTCTACTGTGACAGCAAATGCAGTGTAGAATTGCAGACAGGAGGCACACAGTCATCACTGTACCATCACCTTGGAACAGTAAGGCTGAGCATCTATCTATAAGACAATGGACAACTGGACTGGAGCAGAGTAATTCTGCAGCAGAACCAAGGAGCAGCCACTTCTTAGCACACATCCTCCAGCTACCAAGGGCTCCACAGCCTACTTCAAACAATAACAGTTCCACTCTTCAAATAACATAATGAAATTTAAAACATTTAATAGGCGGAAACTCGGTCTCTCAACATAAACATAAAGTGGTTCCTCAAAGACCGTCTGCACCGCTTTATAGCATCTCTATCTAATGCCTGAGTAGAAGGCTTGGCACACAGAACTTCAACACACAGACTGCTAATTAGTGGCACTAAAGGTGAACTTTCAAATGAGCTTACCGCAGTTGGTTTTATTAAGTTTTCTGAGTGAAAAAAAAAAATGGAGCTAGAAAGAACTGGCAGATTATAAAAGCAAAATGCAGAAGTTTTCATAAAAAATAACTGTCCTAACTGTCCTATCCCCCACCCAGTGCTATAACTAGTATTTCTCTAGCTTTGAAAGCACAGTAAGTACGTTCGTCAGGGCATATTTTTCTCTTTCAGCTGTGTATGATGTTTCATTAAATACAGATTGGGTTTTTAAAAAATACTCTTCTGTTAGCCCCAAGGGTTTGTGGTCTCCAGAGGGAACAGCAATAGTGTTTAACTGGGTCCCTGGAAAGGTCCGCGAGCAGGGAAAAGGTGACATTTCTCAAATGAGGGCTCACAAAACCCAGGGTTAACCTGTCTCTAGAATGTTTCCAGGAGAAGGATATTTATGGCAACCTTTTCAGTGCCGATGTTGAAGAAGTAATAACCAAAACAAGGATTGTTACTTCGTTAGGAAGGTACAGGACAGCCTTCATGGAGGGTCAGTGGGCATGTCTAATCAGCTTTATTTAATCGTTCTATAATGAATATTGGTATCAAAAAGAATCACATTGTACTCCATACACACATGCAATTAGTACTTGCCAATTAAACATTTAAAGGTTTCAACACAGAAAGCAAGGATGCTGAAAGACAAGTGATGTGAAAAATGACCATTTTATAAATTTGTCTCAGGATATTTTCATGACATCTTTAATCTGGCTGAAATTCTTCCAAAGTATCTGAAGATGTTAAAAATGTTAGAGTATTCTAGTTGTATTTTTAAAGACTCTTTACATACATAGTATACGTATATGTGTATGTATGAGCGCTCCATGGCACACCTGTGTCTGCTGTCAGGAGTTGGTTCTCTCCTTCCACCATGCGGGTCTCAGGGATTGAATTCAGGCTGTCAGGCTTGGCTGCAATCACCTTTAACCACTGAGCCATATCTCTGGCCCACATAGTTCTATTGTTAACCAACGGAATGAGGAGAACAAAGCTTCTAGTGTGTTCACAAGAACGTGCTTGTATTTAACTACTAAAACCTCTCTGTTATCCCATGGTTTATGAAAGGAACACAACAGTTACAAAATGTAACCTTGCTGATTTCCTTTTTATTTTTTAAGTCAAGGTCTCAATATATAGCCCAAGCTGGCCTCAAACTTGTGATCCTCCTGTCTCAGCCTCCTAAGTTGTGGGGTTATAGGCATCTGCCCTGTGCCCTAGCCTCGCTAGTTTTTTTGTTTGTTTGTTTGTTTTTTTTTTTTTTGGTTTTCTGAGACAGGGTTTCTCTGTGTAGCTTTGCGCCTTTCCTGGAACTCACTCTGTAGACCAGGCTGGCCTCGAACTCACAGAGATCTGCCTGGCTCTGCCTCCCGAGTGCTGGGATTAAAGGCGTGCGCCACCACCGCCCAGCACCTTGCTAGTTTCTTAACGTTGAGCATTCCTGAGTACAAGATATTACTTAAGACCTAATGCAACAAAAATCTGTGTTAGTCATTTGGAGGGTTTTTTTGTATAAAGTTAATTTAAAGCAATTCAAACTATTTGTATATCATTTATTAAATAGAAAATTCTTACATGTTATGAATTTTATTAAATATCTTTGAAATTACCTTTACAATGCAAATCAAATAGAATACAAAATAAAATAATCTTAAGATAATTTCACTATCTCATCTATATAGCAGTATACTTGGACAGGTATACACTCCACTGATTGGCCAACTGCAAAGTGTCTGTCACACTTTAAGCTCTGACTATATAGCTGAGTATGCCATGCATGAAGGATGCATAAGCAATAATGCTTGGCCAAGGCTAAAATCAGCGTCAAGGCCAACATCCTAAATGAGGAGGCAGTAGCCCTAGACTGGTTTGGTACTTTCCATCCCTCCCAAGGCCACATCACCAAGTGCAAGCACATGAAGCCCCTTTGGATACCACACTGACTTGGTGAGAGCTATTGACATTCTCATTTCCTGAGGGCATTCCTCACCACAGAATTCCTCACCACATCAAACGACCGTCTTTGATGACAGAAAGCAAAACAGGAGTGATATCCTCGAGGCCCTGCATGAATCTTTCTGGGATGCTATTATCTGGCATCATCTCATCTCATTAAGGCCATCTGATGGGAAAGCACTCACTAGAGATGTCCGTCAAACACGTGTAAAAGCCGGAAGCTCTGCGATGCCATTTCTATCATGTGATCTCCCTTCCATACCCCCAGGCTCACAGATGCTATGATACTCTTAAATACTTATTGCAAGACATTGTCGCAGGTTTCTATAGCTCTACCACGGAGTCTTGTGTCACAAGTTTCATTGAGGTGTATCCAAAAGCCAATCACAATAAACTCAACTTCCTCCCCCTGGAGCTACTTAAAAATTCTTTTGTTTAGCTTCAATTTAAAAAAAGTTCCCTTCCATGATAATCTAGTTTCATATTTTCTTTTCATGTAACAGGCATAGAAAACCACCCCAGGCAGGGTCTGTGTTCTTCACTGTAATCTGTCTTAGCTCTAGCTCTGAGTTCCTAAATGAAGTGTGCTGGGTGGTTTACATCACCCGAATGAGGCTGGATTGAACATAACAGAGTATGGCTCAAACCATCTGTGTTTTTCCATCAAGCTAATGGAGAAAATTACAGAAAAATGTTCCATGAGCAAGTTAAGACTGAGCACTAACTAGCTGCTTAGTGGAGTTCCCCAAATGTGAGTTAAATCCTGGTACGTGCTGAGGTCACTGTCAGAATGCAGGGGGGAAGGTGAAAACTCCCCAAAGAATTTCTGACAGCAAGGGTTTCTCATACTGGTCAGGTCTGACATGCTAGGGTGTGACACCCAGAAGCATACATCACAGCACATGAAGTGTGCATGACTCCGGTTCCAGTGTAGTTCTGTAGGAAGGTGTTCTGTGAACTTGTATTCAAGAATGTTTCAGACTGTTAGTTATATCTTAGTTAAGGTTTCTACTGCTATGGAGAGACACCATGACTACAGCAACTCTTATAAAAGAAAACATTTAATTGAGTGGCTTACAGTTTCAGAGGTTTAGTCCATTATCATCATGGCGGGACATGGTGGCATGCAGGCAGCCATGGTGCTGGAGAAGGAGCTGAGAGTGGAAAAGGAGCTACATCTTGATCCTTGAGGCAACAGGAAGTGGTCTGAAACACTGGGTGTGGCTTGAGCAAACATGAGACCTCAGAACCAGCCTCCACAGTGACACGCTTCCTCCAACAAGGCCACACCTACTCCAACAAAGCCATACCTCCTAATAGTGCCACTCACTCCCTGAGGCCAGTCGCTCTCATAGTCTCTCAAAGTGTGTTCTATTATCTTCAGAAAAAAAATAAGAGAGAAAAACAAATCACAGCTATATCCTCTCCCCCACCATCTCTCTCTCTCTCTCTCTCTCTCTCTCCATTGCTTATAACTGCCCTTCCCTTCCTCCTTCAGCCCATGCTCACAGAAGGCTAACATTCTTGGCCAGGAAGAGTGAGAAAGAATCACCAAAGCATGAGTTTAAAAGACATACAAATCTAGGCCACGGAAAGATACACACCAGGCCATGGCTGCCGAGTATGCAAGCGGTCCTCATCCATCCTCCAGTCTCTTTGCTCAAGCAGACTGCTTTCTCACGCTGTCCCTGGGTTTTCTACTCTGCAGAGCTGGCAGGTTCCTTTAAATAGGGCAGTCCTCTCCCTTCTTCATCCCTGAACTACCACTGATCTTCTGGGTGCCGACCAAGACCCTTCTTGGGAGAAGACCTCAGATCTGCCCAGCTGGAAGAGGGCAATCTCTTGGCTTATGAAGCAGAGCACTGGATCACACATCTATCCCAGTATTTGGCACACTAAACAGAGAGCTCAAAAAATGTTCTGTGAGTGAAGGCAGGCTGAGCACATTTAATCTCAGTGACTGTTACCTTTACTAGCTTCATACAGACTGCCTAAGTTTGGGAGGCTGAAACAGGAGGATAGAGATTTTGAAGACAGTTTAGGCCACAAAGCAACTTTGAGGCCCATCTTGGTGATCAACAAGACCCTGTACAAAAGTTCAAAATAACAGAAATGGATTGGGGTGTCTCTCAAAGGTGGAGCACTTGCTTGGATTGCATGAGGCCCTGGGTTCAAGCCTCAAGGAACAGACAAGTTCTTAGTGCCCTCTCCTTCTCTATTTTATTTTATCCTCTATTTCTTCCTATAATAAACACTCATTCAGCAACCTACAGAGACAAGATTCTGAGCTACTCAAAGGTCTAAGGAAAAAATTCCCACGCCAACTGCGCCTGTGCCCAGCAGACTAGGTCCAGATCATCAGAGTGGTCGGGCAGGTTGGAGAAAGCTTCACTGGAGAAGGGACACCAAGGGAGGGGCCCAGAAGCTGCAATCGTAAGCACAGCGGAGACCTCTTACTCCTCACGGGGTGCAACGGACAGTGCCATAAACGCAATACCTAGACAGACAACTTTGACTTTCCAATCTTCAAGGTCATGACATCTGAAAACACTAGAAATGATAATTAAAAAAGTAGAAGAAACGGGGACGAGGTTCTGCCCCAGCAAGTAAGTGAGATGCCCCATGACTTCCCCTTGGTTAAAAAAAAAAGAAAACTACGTAAAGCTCTGCGCTGTGTCTGTCCCCATGTCACTGAAGTGGCAAGGGAAAAGTATGGTCATGATTACTGTTTTTCACAGAAAGGGCGGAGCACAGGAAACAGTGATCTGAAGAGGAGAGCAGGGACAGCCGTGGGGACATCAGGCACCTACTTGTCCTCAGTGTGCTCCGCTGTGACCTGCCAACTTGAAATCCATGCCATTGGCCCACTGGAGCAAAAGGGTCCCTAAAACTTAACCATACTGTTTGAGAGAGAAACATCTGTCATTTCTCTGTCACTAACACTATGGAATGTGTCACATTCAGATTTCTCCTGACCACAAGGAGGTGGCAGGCAGGATCTCCACAAACACAAGGCCAAGAACTCAACACTTTCCTGAGGCAGCTGCTCACGTGCTGTCATGCACCAGCTGAGAAAACTCATTTCTACAGAACTCCTAAGGAGAAGCCTGGGCAAGGCCGGGTCTGGGGCCTGGGACCATTTGCAACAGAGACTTGCTTATTCATTTATTAAAGCACTATGAAGGGCCCAAAGCAGTCACAGGCACTAGGAAGGAGAGAAAATGACCCCTTTCACCATTCGGCTTTATTTCATTCTCCAAGTATGTCCAGTAAGGTTGAAAAACATGTTACACTTCTCTTCAATTTTGACAAATTTTATAGCCTTCCTTGGCCAAAGATGATTTCCCTACTATCAGCCATATTTCTTTGTGAATGACTGTCATAATACAAATTGCAATAATGTCGGATGACATTCTAATCTGTCAGATCAATTTAGAAACACAAGAGTCTACTGCTCTCCAGCGACCCTGGGAGGCACTCGGCCTCCACTCTCTCTCTGATCATCCACGTGCAGGATTGCTGGGGATTCTGAATGCCAGCTGGGAGGCAGGAGTGACATGCAAAGCTTTTGAATGCTCCACTCTCTTGCTGCCTAACTGCAGTAAGCCACCACTCCTAAATTAGCGCCACAAAGAGAAGGACATTCTCTCCTGGAGAGGGCAGGGATGATTAATCAGCTGCAAAAAGAACACGCGACTAAAGGAAGGAAGAGAAAATGAAGCCTGACACTTTGTTTTGTGAGTGTCTGGGGGTCTGTGGCCACTCACACACGGACCCATCAGAGGAAGAGAAAGAAAAAAGAACCTTCCTCCCAGCCCCCCCTCCTCCCAGCTCCCCTCCGACAAACCCTACTGCTCTCTCTTGTTTCACGAATGTCTTCTGCCCTCTATCACATCACATTTGAAATCATGGGGGAATAAGGCTTTTTATGTGGGGAGAAGTGTGCTAAATTGCTCACGTGCCTGCATTTATAAACCACTGGCCGATTCATCTTGAATAGGAAAGGCCCAGAAATAAAAGGCCAGAGTTGAGCAGAGAGCTGCAAACCAGAGGTGTTGTGAGGATTAATTGAGAAGATAAAAGGAGGCCTTGGAATGAGTCCTGGCACTCAGGAAGCATAGTAAATGGCAGCAACTAGAAGAACAGTCCATCAATTATAAGACACCCTTAGCTAGGAAGGCATATTACACTAAGAAAAATCGTTAACAACAGAACCCCATCAGGCCACCAGTTGTAAGACAGATTCCAACGCCCCAAATCTTGTGTTACTGAAATACTACATATATATATATATATACACACACACATATACATATATATATGTACACACACACACACACATACACACACACACACACACACACACACACACACACACACTACAGAGACCTCGAGGCTTCTGGAAGAAAGCAAGTTGAAATCTATACGGACGGACACGTCTGTCACTACAGCCACTTGAGGCTGAGTTTCTCGTCATCTCTCTGTCTCCTGGAATCTCCCCACTGAAAGGCTGGGCAGTTCTGGCTCTCTCCCTGAACTTTTAACACCACCCAGAGGCATCCGGCTCCACACTAGGTCAGTCATAATGGAACAGACTACCAGAAGTCACTCAAAACCCGAACTATGTCCCTGGTATGAAGTTACGGGGCTTGTGCCAAGCCAGTGGGACCTTCCAGATGCGGCGGCTGCACTCCGTGGTAACTTAATGAACGTGAGCTCCCAGCGCCCTCCTTCCATACTGAGTAGAGTGGTGCCCATTTCCCTTGGAACCGAATTGAGTTATTTTAAAACCCAAGTTCACATTGCTTTTCTACCATTACATAGCTCTCTCTAGGTAATCGAATGAACGCATTTTGGAGAATAGAGTGGGCAGAGATGCTGAGGATGGATTTCGCAGTCATTCATCATTAGCCTGACACATGGAAGAGCTAGGTAAAGAATTTTCTGGAATTAGGTGGCTGTTTGTTACGGAGAGTGCTGGCCATCAAGGTCACAGGACATGTAAGAGAATGGAAGAAGGAGATATAAAGACATCTACTGAAACCTGGGTGGTGCTCATCAGCCAAACACTTGTTTAGCATGCGCGAGGCCCCATATTTAACACCTAGCCTTTCAAAAGGGCAACAACAATAAAAGGTATTTACGAAAACTTTATGGAAATAGAGGCACACTGTAGTAAATAGAGGTACATTGTATCTGTTTCGTTCTAGTAATTTAGGGGCCATTCAAACACCAGCCAGTCCCTGGTGTCCAGGGGCCTGCTGCACTTGTTGGCTGTATAAAGGCCTCAGTGGATTATCCAGCCCATGCTCACTTTCCTCTGACATAGGCATTTAGGAAATGTTTTACAAGTCTTTACAATTCTTAGCCATGAGCCTGGAAGTGCTGCCTGTGGTCTGACCATCACACTCCCTACTTTTCCTTCGTTCCCTCCTATTTAATTACGCTCACTGTTGCCTCCACTGAGGAGTCTGAATTTCCTACATAAACCAGCCGCCCGACTGTTCACACTCTGTGTCACAGAGACAAAAGCTAAGTTTTTCTTGTCTTGAGCTAAATTCTCTTCGTTATTTTTAACAAAAACATTCTGAATGATCCTCTCTTTCCCTCCAGCTTTATTTGACACACGCCTTCTCCTGATTTTCCCCCCACATCTAGACAAAACAGAACATGCTCACAGAAATAATTAGGGTCGGTAATTAGAGCAAACAGAAATGAATTTGCAGATGCGAGGCCTCTGACTTCGAAGCCAAAGACAACCCAGCGGCGCAAAGGTCCAAATGAAATCAATACTGCTGCTGAGAAAAAGGTACCAACGATAGGAAAAGAAAGGTTGGTTCACAAAAATAAAACAGAAGTAAGTAAAGATCACGTTTGTATAACTTGAATGGTAATAGGGCTAGAGGGGGAAGTCATTGGAAAGCCCAGGTGCAGGGGAAAGGAAGACAAAGCATTATCAATGAAAGGCAAGTCTTAAAAGGCAAACGTGAGGCCCAACAGGGCCGTGAGCGGAAGAATGGGAGGGGACTGGGTGTGGAAAGAAGAGGATCCAGGGAATAAATGAGTTGCAGAAGGAAACGTTATGAAGCCCAGAAGCTCAGAAAATCCCTGTCAGCGCACATGTGTATAGTTACAAAGAGAAAAGATGGACAGGAATAGGAAACCATACAATAAATACAACAATGGCCGCGGCTGGCAGATGATAGTGCAGCTCCCTGTCATCTTAACTGGAGTCAACGGAAACGCTGGCTGTCACAGCAAATGAATGCAGAGCCTGCCAATGAGCAAACACAAGAGCAATGACTGACAGGTCCCATTATCACCACTGTTCTCATCGAACTGACTTGAGAGGATCATGATGGAGGCCACCCAAATCTCCTGTTAATGACCAATGAAAGGCATAGCCCCCTGTTCTCAGCACCGCTTGCATTCGGAGCAAATGGAACACTGGCACCAACATGCACTAAGCAGATTTTATGGGGCTTTTATCTAAGCAGAAGGCAAATACAGCAGAGGTCTGCATTGCTGCAGAAAACTGTCAAAACTCTTCCTAAAAAGATGAGTCTAAACTTCCCAGATGACCTCAAGTGCTTATGAGGAGTTCCAGCAAAAGCCGATGAACTGTGCAGCTCCGTCCTTAAGGACCAGGTGGTACACAACCACACGCCGCATGGCTGTATCCCAGAGGGACTACCTATCCTCGCTTATAGTAAGATACTGACGCCATGCGGAAAGCAGTTATCAGACGTCGTGTGTAGCCAGCCATCAGAGGATGAGCAGGAGACTAAGCATCGAAGTCTTGGATTCTGAGACAAAGGAACTTGGCAAGCATGCAATCATGAAACCCACAAATATGCCAGAAAATAGCAAAACAAACAAGCAAACAAGCACCTTTGGGCAAAGTATTGCTATTTCTCACAAAGAGTAAGTCAAGATTAGTTAAGAGTTCTTTGGTTATAATACTGCTTGGGTGGGAGCTCCACCTCAACCCCTGGCACCCTGGCATCCTTATACCCAAAGAGTCTCAAATGTTCTGGTGGTAGATCCACCTCAACTACCCTCCCCCATCTCTTTCCCCAAACCCGCCCCTTCAAATCCAGCCAAACACAGCTCCTCCCCCAGAAAGGCTAAGACCACTCCCACAGGGTATATATGCTGCATCCCAGAAAACAGACATGTGGTTCTTCTGGTCTCTTTGTCTCCTCTCTGCGGGGCGGGGAATCACCTGGGAACACTTTACCCATTAAACTGGGCCTTTTCCTAATTTGGTCTGATTTGGATTGCTGTGTTGGCAGAGAGGCCTTCAGGGTACAAAAGACTTATCATACACAAATGAGTACCAGTATATCAGGAGACAGAATTGTTTTATCCCTTCCATATTTAAAATTCTCCATGTTGGGAAATTTGACTATATACTGATACAATCCAACCATACCAAATCCTTTAATTAACAAAAAGTATTTTTTTAGTACTTAACTCTGAAGATGGAAGATAGCGATTGGCACTCTTTAAAATATTTATTTATTCATTTATTTATTTATTTTTTTGTTTAGTTTTTTCAAGACAAGGTTTCTCCGTGTAGCTGTCCTGGAACTTGCTCTGTAGACCAGGCTGGTCTCAAACTCACAGAGATCCACCTGCCTCTGCCTCCCGAGTGCTGGGATTAAAGGTGTGCACCACCGTGGTAGGCTAGGAAAGTCACTCTTCAGAAAACGAGCTGACAAAGGAAGGCAGCAACACCTGAAGGGCCACACAAACCTTCCCAGTTACGCTCTGTGAGGAGCCATTTCCAGTGTTAACCTCACTGAGAAGCCTGGAGATCAACAGTGAGGGTACTAAAGCGTGCCTAGCAAACTGTGCGAAGACAGCAGAACTCGGAACATTTCTAATCATTCTTGTTGAAGTTTTTTTTTTTTAATTTTAAAAATCCCAAACATGGGGGCAGTGGTGGCACACGCCTTTAATCACAGCACTTGGGAGGCAGAGGCAGGCAGATCTCTGTGAGTTCCAGGCCAGCCTGGGCTACAGAGTGAGTTCCAGGAAAGGTGCCAAAGCTACACAGAGAAAAAATCCTGTCTTGAAAAACCAGAAAAAAAAAATTCCAAACTTTTCTTCTTGTGTGTATTGTGTGGGTACCCTCCTCCCCCTGTATATGGTGTGTTGTGTGATTTTATTTTATTTGTGTGTGTGTGTGAATAGTCAAATGCTTCTCAGCTTCCCAAGTTGTCATTTACCAATACTAGCTAATTGCAATTGTAAATCCATGACACTTAAGTGGATCAAGGACACAGTCCAGGAGAAGATGGGGGAGGCGGAGAGAACAGCCACAGGAAAAGGTAAGAAATGGTAAGAGGAAGTCACTTTCGACTTTCCTGACAATCTGTCACCGCTCCCTGTCACTCTCACAGCATCCCTGATACTTGTCATCATTTCCAGCTTGCAGTTTTACATCTCTCTAGCTCCGTTCGTCCCAACCTAGTCTTTAAATTGCCACCAGATAAATATTTCTTAAGAATGGATGGAATTTTTCAAAGAGAAATATGAGATCTGCCCAGTGCTGCAGCATAAAGACAAAGCACCTTGGCGTGATGGGAAAGTGTCGTCGCCCCCCCCCCCAACCTGCTCCCAGCCCAGCTTTCCACTGAATCCAACACTCACTCCATCTTTCCGTGAAGTGGCTTCTCTGCCAGTCTTCAGTCATGACCCATCTTCGTGTGGTGTTATAGCTTTGTTCACAGAGTTTCTCCTTTAAATGATGCCTTTGAAAAAGATTTACTCTATGTGAATGAGTGCTTGCCTGCATGTGTCTCTCTGGTGCACCAAATGAGTACTTGCTGCCCGTGGAAGCCAGAGGGGGGTGTGGGAGCCTTTGGCATTACCATAGTTTTGAGCTGCCATGTGGGTGCTGGGACCCAAACTTGGGTTTTCTATTAGAGCAGTCAGTGCAGTTAACTAACTATGGAGCTATCTCTTCAGGCCCCAACTATGTGTTTTACAAACTATCTTATACTTTTACTTGTCCTTCATGATCAAATGTAAATGCCATCTCTTTCAGGAAATGCTCCTGCATTCCACTGAATGTTTCTATTCACCTTCCTAATGTTTCATCCACACATTAACTACAGCACTTTCCAATTCTCTCCTTTGAAGTGAAGCTAATTATGAAAAAGCCAGTCTCTACCACTGAACACTAAGTGGCTAAGACATGACTCCCTCTGTCTTGTGAACACTTTGTGGCTTTTATCTGTGTAACTATCCTTTCAGATTCAAAAGTTCTAAGTTCTCTGAGGTTGTGATCCTTATTTACCTTGAAGAAATGCTTTCAAAGAAAAATAAGTATGTATTTATGATATATATTTACTATGAGCGTACTGTGATATTTATTGTGATACTTATACTATGTCAAGGTTGCATTTATCTACCACCCACTGAAAGAGAAATTCTCCTCTCCACAGTCATTGAAACAACCATACAATATCCTTTGTGCTCCATCCAAGGCCATTCTCTTTCCACATTCTGGAAGTAATCACTATTCTTATTTTTGAGGTTTCTAATCTCTTCATTTTTGTATCTTATCCCATAGCACATGTCCTTATATGAATATTATATGTTTAGCATGAAGTGCTTTGGCTTATTGTAAGTTAAGTCCTATCATATCTGTCATTTTACAACATTTTTTAACAAACAAATGTTCCTAGGATTCATAAATGATGGTGCATGTAGCTGTAGTTCAGTTGCTGAGGGAACCTTTGTCAAAAGTGTTCTAGAAAGCACTTAAGGAAAGGAATATCCAAAGTAATTTTTTTTGGTAAATGTTAAATTCAAGACCAAAAACAAAGCCCTAAGAAACACCCAATATTTCTATAAGAAGGATATATAAATAAATTGTGGTATTTTAAAAGCTCTCTTATACTAATGTTTCTGGCATATCATATAGTACATCACCACACTTTAATGTGAAGAAGAAAAGCATGTCTCATTGTGGCTACCTCCTCCTTAGAGCCTGTTTGTGATCAGCTGCTCAGTAATCATCTGAAACATCCACAAAATCATGGAAGACCCCAAGGCAGACAGACTCGTTTATCTCCGCTGAGACAGATAAGGAAACCAAACAGGAACCATGAAGTACCAGTGTCTACTCAGATCTAAGCAGGCAGAGGATTATTTTTACAGGGCTAATTCTGTCTGCTTGCTTTTAAGGTCTATCAACCACTAAGAGGCACAAGCATGACTTCTTCCCTGAGATTGTCATTCTCTCTAACCCTAATCTGACTTTGTCTTCCTCCACAGTGCCCCTCATTGGGTGTGAGCCAGCTGTGACCAGCTGTTAGCCAGCTGTGGTGCCCTGAGGAGGATGCAGGGATAGTCCAGCCTTTTTGAGTCCATCCTGTGATAATGCAGGTTGCCTGAAATGACTTGTCTTTCACTTTGCCATCCTGGGGTCAACCACTGCATACCTACTGCAAGGCAGTGGAGGTACCACTATGTATCCTTATGGCAAGTTGTATGCAAATTCCTTGGCAGAACCAAACCTCAGAAAAATAATCACCACCCTGGCATGTTATTAGTCTAAAGTTCTCTAAAGTTTACTGAACGGGAAACTAATCCTTAGGCTAACACTCGGTAAAGATGCAGGGAGAGACAAATTATACCAAACCCAATGACATGCGTCCATCTGCAGCACCTGCCAATTCCTCTTTCCCAAAGAACTGGCACAGAAAACTATGGAATGGATTTAAAGCCAAAGGTAAACACAAGACTGTCAACTAGAGACCAGTTTTCTATGAAATTAAGTATTATTCACAGAATTTCATCTCGCTCTAACTACACCATTTCCCCATGATTATTAGAATTGCCTACTTAGCAAAAAAAAAAAAAAAAAAAGAGGGGGGCAGGGTGAGTGGGCATTACTTTGATACACAGTACAAATAAAGCCTACATATTAGCATTCCCTTTTCCTTCCCTCCTATTGTAAGAACTTAATTTCCTCCTTTCCCTTTTCCCATCGGTCCCCTGAACTCACCACCCCACCTCCCACATTTCCCTTTCAGTTAACAGGCCTGGAGGGAATTGGAGTGGCTTGTCTTCACTCTCCAGCCCCACCTTCTTTCAGGGTATGGCTCCCTCCTTCTAATTTGAGCAGCTGTGTCATTACCAACAGTCTTCTTTTGCACCCTGGATCTTTCACTGCTGGATTTCTCACACCTGCTTTGACAAATGCATGTCCTCCACCACAGATATATTGCTTCTATACTTGAAGAGGCTCAAACCCTTCTTCAAACAAAAGCTACCTGTCACTGTATCACTGTCTCCTCCATACATGTCAATCAAGTCCGATACTCTCCCTCACCCAACTTTTCTGTCTACTTTCCTTCTTTCCTATCAATCCCATCATCTGACTGTCTCCACTGTCTGCTAGACATCCTCCATCATCTAGAAAAGCTGTAACTTCCATTATCCCCTCTCAAGCCTTAGGAAATGCTCAAGACAAGTTTTACCTTGGACTTAATTTCTTTGCAGAATGTAGAGTTATACAGTCACATTAAAAAATGGAAGGACACTTGCAAGACCACTTCAGTCTAATGTCAGAGCTAACATTAGAGGTCACAACAGCTAAGGTAGGGATTTTGGATGGAACGTTGGAGAAACAAATGTATTATGGGATCAACCCAGAGCCAAGCACTACGTCAGCTGCTGTGCATACTCCCTTATCATCACAGAAGTCCAGAAGAGTTAGCAACATACTTTCACAGACAAGCACTCTTAGGTGCAAAGCAGCTTCACAAAAGCATCAGAAATTGCAGCTAAATCTTTCTGATACAATCCAAAAGTAAGACAAGTTTAATGTGAAGGCATCTTAAGAAGGCTAAAGCCTTCAAATTAATATTCTGATGTTGGGGAATATTATTTTAAGTTGTGTTACTTTTGTTTATGTTGCATTTGTTTACCTCTATGAAGTTGTGTTACTGTGCCTGTCTAAAACATCTGATGGTCTAATAAAGAGCTGAATGGTCAGTGAAGAAGCATGACAAAGGATGGGTGGAGCTGGCAGGCAGAAAATCTTGAAGGAGTCATATACACTTTTTTTTTTCTTATGCTTTCTCAGGCACAATGTGGGAAATTTGAGCTTCACATTGGATGCCAAAATGTTGTTGTTTGTTTTTGGTCTTTTTGGTTCTTTTGGCTCTTTTAGGGGCCTGCCACTCAGCCGCCCAAATAAATCACACAGTAAGCTTATTCTTAATTATAAATGCTTGACCTTAGCTTGCTTGTTGCTTGCCAGCTTTCCTTAACTTTAAATCATCCCATCTACCTTTTCCCTCTGGTCTTTTCCTGTTCTCTTACTTCTGTAAATCTTACTCTTACTCTGTGGCTTTCTGTGTAGCTGGGTGGCTGGCCCCTGGAGTCCTCCTTCTCTCTCTTTCCTTGATCTTTCCCCTTCTATATGTTCTCTCTGCCTGACAGCCCTGCCTATCCTTTCTCTTGCCTTGCCATTGACCATTCAGCTCTCTATTAGACCACCAGGTGTTTTAGACAGGCACAGTAACACAGCTTCACAGAGTTAAACAAATGCAACATAAACAAAAGTAACATACCTTAAAATAATATTCCCAACATTCTGACAATGCCATCAAACATGATTCAGACTGCTAATCAACTAACACCATTTACAACCCAGTACCTATGTGCTTCTGCTACCTTACCTCCCATGGCCTGCGATAAATTCCCTTTATTCTAGTCCTACAAAACAGCCAGCATTCTCTGAAGAGCCCTCGATAGATGATGCTCTCCCTTCCCATTGGCTTTTTTTTCATTTCTGTGAGATACCCTTTGCCTTCATCTCCTCATCTCATAGTCCCCAGTTCAGCTCAGAGGTCACATTTGTCAGGAGGCTGCTCTTCACCTGTCAGTCTGATTTAGGCCCTGTGTAGCACTTGGCTCTCTAGGCCTCAATGGCTGGCTTGTCTGTTTCACCTACTACATCTACTCCCAGAAGCCACATTTGATTTGTTTTGTTTCCCTTGCATATAGTGCAGTGGCTGATACCTCATGGGTATTCAGTGGCTCCAAAAAGCTGAGAAAGGAACAGAAATCACAGGTAGCGGATCTGGAATCACCATCCAAAAATCTCTGGGAACTAGAGTGAGCTACCTCACGAGTTGGTGTCTAAACAGAGGCTAGATAACAATCCATCAGGAGGGACACCACGTCCTGAGTGAGGGAGTGCTGCCACAGAATCCACGAATCTTCCCAGCATTATGAGCCTCAGTGTTGGGGTAGTTTGAATGGAAGTGGCCCCAATAGACTCACAGGGAGTGGCACTATTAGGAGGTATGCTCTTATTGGAGTAGGAGCGTCACTAGGGGTGGGCTTTGAGGTTTCAGATGCTCAAGCCAGGCCCAGTGTCTCTCTTGCTCTTCCTGCTGCCTGATGATCAGGATGCAGAACTCTCAGTTACCTCTCCAGCACCTTGTCTGCCTGAGTGCCACCATGTTTCCTCCCATGATGACAAGGGACTAAACCTCTGACTGTCAGCCAGCCCCAATTAAGTGTTTTCCTTTATAAGAGTTGCTGCAGTCATGGTGTCTCTTCACAGCAATAGAAACCCTGACTAAGACAAGTGTGTTCTGAGGTTACGTAAGTCAGCACTGAGGAAGTAATGATAACAGTTACACGGAGGCCCCAGCAGAAAAGTGGGTTCTGGTTCTGAAGCTGCTGAGTGACTGTGGGGAGATAACTCACCTCACGCTGCTATCTCTGTTTCTAAACTGAAGGATGAAGCAGAGCTTTGGAGAGGCGACCAACTGGATGATCTCTAAAACCCCCAAACCAAGTCTACGGAAGGACTTGTTTGCTATGCATGGGCACTGTGTTCTCACAGGGCACATGGATGTCCAAAGCCTTCACCAACACTGCCTTTTCTATCTAATGGCCCATTTCTCTAAACAAAGAAGTATAAAATACACTAAGAAAAACGAGCAACACACACACAGACACTGTATAGAAGATCTTTTTAAAAAAAAATTAGTAAAAACTAACTAATACTAGCAAAATCTGAGAATAATAGGAAACTGGTATAGACCCTCAAAATTTAACCAACTGACCAGGAGCACCCATTAGCCTGGCATACTTGATTCTGTTTCCCATGGAAGGTCATCATTTGCTATTTTACTGAGAGAACATTTAAATTCTCCTTGTTGTCAAGTTCAACACATAGGAAGCAAGTGTATTAGTTAATGACTGGGATTCACATGGCCCTGCCCTTCTTTGCTCGGTTATGAGAGCAGAAACTTAGCTAAAGTGACAAAAATCTTTTCTGCCTGAAAATGATGCCAATGTGGAACTGACTGAGTTCACAGAGCCAGAGGAACTACTCATTTTCCCCTGCTGTATTTGCATTTTTTCAGGGAGAAAGAAAGGGAGGCTGGCAAAGGCTCTTTCCATTTGCAAATCTGCCCCTGTCTCGGGACACATTCTAAGTGCACGCAGGAGGTCTGCTGTGTCGTACACTCTTAAGATGGCAACAGCTTATGTCTCATTACCTCCGAGATCAACTCAAGTTGATGAAACTCTACCAAGTGTCTCTGAGAACTTCAGAGGGAGATGGAATTAGACATGGTTTAAGGGTTTGTGAAAGGAAGGGGAATCACAGAGCTTTGTGGGTGGAGCTCATGGTTTGAGCCCCAGAAATAATGCTCTCTGTCTCTCTGTCTCTGTCTCTGTCTCTCTGTCTCTGTCTCTCTCTCTGTCTCTGTCTCTCTCTCTGTCTCTGTCTCTGTCTCTCTCTCTCTCTCTCTCACACACACACACACACACACACACACACACACACACACACACACACACACTGTACCAGCCAACAGAGATCCCCACCTTCCTTCATTCTCACATACTACAGCACAGGCATTTCCCTCGCTCCCTCTCAGCGGGGCTGATCTGACAGAGTTAAACCTGACTCCCGGAAACATCATTTTCAGGCCACGGCTTTCTCAACTTCCCTGCTTTCCTCACGTCAGCCTGCTCAGAGAAGGTATCCAGGTCATAACTTCAATTTTAGGAGAATGCATGTTTGGAGCACGCACTCTATCTTGTCAGCACATCGGATCCCAATTTCCTTCTCACCCTTTCACCCCCAAATGTGAGTGTTCATAGGCAGCAAGGAGAGACACACAGCTGTGGGGGTTCAAGATGCAAGATGGCTAAGGAAGAAACAGCAGACAGACCCTTAATGAGCTCGCCAAACTGGATCGAGAGCATTGGAACTGTCTTCTCTCGACTCCTTGGGTTTAGTCATGGAAAATGTAAACTCTCCCATATTACCTCTTCTTCTTGTACTCTGAATAATATTAAGTTTCGTGGTTTAGCGTAGGGCTTTTTCATGCTGCTTTTCAGAGCCAGAGGAAAGCAGTATGCACAGAAGTTCCCAAGCATGTGTTACTGTATCAATATGCATTTGGAGAGCACAGACTCCCTGAAAGCCGAGATCTGTTTTGTTCTCTGCCATAACCATGCGCTCAAAGCAAGGCCTAGAATATATGAAGTTGCTTCATAAACATATATAAGTAAATAAAAATACTAGTGAACAAGTGACTGTACCATATGTTTACTATATGGTGACTCCAGTGCCATAATGGTAACACTGCAAAGTAGTGTATGCTTTTTGTTACGAATTACCTAGCACAAGCTAATTATGAAGAAGAGATTTGTTTAGTTGAACTTTGAAGTCTGAGAGTTCAAATGGCAGGAAGCAGGCAGACTCTGGCTCTGGATGGGGTTCCATGGGAGGTGGCACGTGTGTGCGTGTGTGTGTGCATGCACATGTGTGTGCGTATGCACACACACAGAAGAAGGATCAAATGACAAACTGGGAAGCAGTGAGAGGTAGGTGGGGTCAAATTCAGGCTTCTGTAACAACCCTTTCAAGGTTTAGTTTGGTGCTTTTTGTCTTTTCGTTTTATTTTCTTGGTTTTTAGTTTTGTTGTTTTGAAAGACAGAGAAAGAAAAAGAAACTGGGTGGATTGGGAGGTAGGGAGGACTTAGGGAAGGCAAAGGAGAAAGAATATGATCAAAATATAATGTATGAACCATTAAATAAAAATGAATTAACAAAATTAATTTAAAAAAAACCTTCAATAGAATCCTCAAAGAACTACTTTCAGGGACAGTCACTCAATGAACTAAGAACAGGTCATCAGGCCACACCCCCACCCAGCAGGCCACACCTCCCATCCAATAGGTCACACCTCCCCAAACCGTCCTATCCTGTCCTCACAGAGTCTCTTTGTTTTGTCCAGGACCCTTGCATGTTAAACAAGTGGCTTAAGTTCTCACTACTTCAGGCTCCTTGTATATGTTAACACTTGCCTTGCAAGCAGGGTCACTGTGTTTGGAAGAATTAGGGTATTCCGATGTGATCCAAAGTATGGTTGTGCTAGTGTCGAATCCAGGAGTAGGAAACGGGGGCGAGGTCTGGGTAGCTGCTGAGTGCCTCAAGCCTGGTGTCTGCCCGATGCTGTCCACATGATGACTTTAAACTTACACATTCCCCCCTCCCCCCCCACTGGACAAGCCCATATGGCTTTGGTTTCAGTCACAAACAGCCTGGCCAAGCTCCTATCAACACAGCAGCCAGATGAGCCGGGGAGGGGGAAATAGAACCTGCATGTTGGTCACGTGGAACGGCAAAAGAAAACAGAGCCACAAAAATGGGAGCCAAGGTTGGACCTCAGTAGCTGCAAAACCAATCATCTCTGGGTCTCCCTGAACTTCTGAAAATAGAGGAAAACAACCACAAAGGCCTGATAATGCCTCTCCTGGGCATGATATGATATCGCAAATAGATGACCAAAAAAAAAAAAAAAAAAAGAAAGCAACAATTGTTGATCTTGCCACAAACTGATTCCATATGAACCATGAGAGAGTAAAGAAGCTTTAGCAGCCGAAACAAGAGTAAAAACTACTGGATCGTCACATGGTCCCTGATGCTAACATGGTGTTAGGGACAATAAAAATAGTCAAAGTTGTATTTCAAAAACCAGGGTGAAACTTCTGATTTCTGGCCTGAGTGTCTGAGGAACTTAGAAGTTACTTCATCCTAAAAGCACATAGAACAGAACAAAATGAAAATCTAGGAATTCTTAGATCTGTTAAAGACAAACTCACTCTCAGACAGAAGTGATGGAGGGCTGGGTACACAGAACCCCAAGTTTCCAGAGCAGCGATCGCCAGAGGACAGTACCACGGTAGAAAAACCAGCGTAAATGAGAGATCGCTGGAGTACCAAGTGCAGCCAAGTGTCTGAGTCGGAAGCTTGGGGGCCGGGTCACAGAAGCAGAGGGACACACTTCATGAGTTTCCTTTCCAAGAATTCTACCAGGTTCTCACAGAGACAACAGAGAAAGATCTCTGAGCTTACAGGGGAAAAACAAATCATTTGGAAAACACCAGAGCACTGTGTTCTTAACAATGCCTGCCTCTGCACACAGCTTAATCTGCCATGGTTTCACTAGTGCCATATTCTGTTCTGGAGGATGAGGAACACTCAGCCATCTTCTCTCCTAAAACAAACTCTGAGATCCACGATGAAGTTTGTGGCTTGGGGTGAGGGGCTGGGGGTGGGGTGGGAGAGGCTCACTGAAAAACCAACACGGAATCACAGCACTGAATGAACTTCCCCTCACTGTAATGTGACCAACACGGCACCAGAGGCTTCACAGGGTACGTGATGTTCCTTCTACCCAGCTCACTCCACAACAGCAAAAACCAACAAAAACTGCAAAGCATGCTCGAAGGAGAAAGCATAGTTTGAAGCATCAAAACCAGAGTCAGATCTGGCAGGAGTGTTTAACTATCAGACTAGGATTTTTTTTTAATATGTGCGTGTGTGTGTGCGTGTGTGTGTGTGTGTGTGTGTGTGTGTGTGCATTTGCATGCGTGCGTGCGTGTGTGTGTGTGTGTGTGTGTGTGTGTGTGTGTGTGTGTGTAGGCAAACATGGAGGTCAGAGAACAACCTGAGGGAGTTGATTCTCTTTTTCTACCATGTGGGTTGCAGGTATTGAACCCAGGGACTCAGGCTTGGCAGCAAGCCACTTTATTCTCTTAACCATCTCACAGGCCCTAGACTTGGAATTTTCGGAAAACCAATTACTATGCTGAAGAACAGATGGAATGAAATCAGAAAGGGACATTTTAAGATGGAACCAAGCAAATGCTAGAGATCCAAAACATTGTAACAGGTAAAAAAATATTGTTTATGAGCAGGGTTGACTGGACGGAGCCAGGGAGAGAATCTCCGAGCTTGCCCGTGATACCAGGATCTTCCAAAGTGGAACATCAGAGAAGAAAGACTGGAAGGGACAGTATCTGACAGCTGTAGGACATCACAGAAGACATGAGCAGTGGGGAGACCACGAGAGCAAAGGGAAGAACACGCGATACAGTAGTGATGAGAACTTCCCCGGAACTGAATTAAGACACAAACACAGATTCACCAAGCTGAGAGACACCAAGCAGGCTCAAGAACAACTACACATAGACAGTGCATACCTAAAATTAAAAAATGTGGAGGTAAATGAAAAAAAAAAAAACTAGACAAAGGAAAACAAAACAAAACAAACCAGTGTCTGAAGGTTGACAAGACAGACATCAGTCATAAGCACACTGGCATGCAAGGGAGTGTGGGGCTGTCCCTAAAAATCCTGTGTAGTGTGAAGTGAGTATGAGAAGGAAGGAAAGCTGGCCTGTGAACATATGGAGTCTTTATGTGTTTTGGTATGTGTTGGGTCATTCAGCCAACAGGCTGCTTGCTGTGTAGTGGGTACCTCCAGCAGCCTTTAGATTACGGGTAGGACAGGCATGACCCAAGAATTTCTTCTTAACTGAAGTAGAGGAAATAAAAACAAGAGCTTCAGTGTGATAGCAGAACATTAAGTCCAAAGTGAAGACGTCATTTCCAGAAATAGCTTCCTTTGTGGCTAATTTACCCAAACAACCACCAAAGTCAGGCTTCTTCAGGGGAAAGGTTGGCCTAGGGCAACAGGCAGGAGAATGACTGTTGTCTTCACTCTACTCACCATATCCGGTGACAGAGGTGTCCTTATCTTCCCCAGACCCTGCATCCTCCGCCATACAGTCTACCTTCAACACACCGACCGACCACTGTGTTCCCGGCGCTTGAATCACACGGATGAAAACCTACAGTTCTCCACCCCTCAGAGTGTCTACGAACAATGCTACCCTCCTTCCATTCATTTCGGTCCTGTCTACACACTGTGGCCAGGCAGCTTTTGACCACAGCTCTGAACACTTGGACCTTCCTCTGGGAGCGGCCACCTCCCACTCTGTGTCTGTCTATGCTGAATCTTCTACCTGAAGCGCCTTAGCCAGAAAACCGACATGACAGCATCCTTCAAGCCCAAACTCCTCCCTTTTAATAGAAGGAATGATTAGAACATTTTATTTTTTTATGAAGAACTGACACTACACTAGAAAGGATATCATCCAAAGCAGGAAGGAAGTGTAAGCTGAAATAAACGCTAAAGTAACCGGTCAGACTCGGAAGCCTCACACACATGGGTGAGCTGTACCTCTGACCCTTTTAGTTTTATAACCTTGGATAAACTACCCAACCATGCTGAAGCTGGGTTCTCTCCTCTATGGAGTAAATCTAATACCTACATCCCAAGTGGAGACAAAACATACACTTCACGTATTCTGTTTAGTAATTCCAGGCTGTCCACAGCTTTCTCCAGTTGTAAATCTGGGGCCTGGTTCTTTTTCTCCGGATACTCACCAATAGGAGTCTAGATCTAAGTATTAGTCCAAGCCGGCTCCACCAACCCCCCGGCCCCTAGCCCGTACCAAATATATTCTGCTCCATAAGACAGTGAGACTTCCAGACGCTAGCGTCTGCTGCCCTGTCCCGGGAAGGAGTCCTAGGCCTAAAACCTGCAATTGTGATCCATTTTAAAGTTAATATGGTGAGCTGGTAATGCTGCTTATGCTAATTGCCATGGAAGAACTTGTGGGTTCCCTTAAAGCCAGAGCAGGGCAAATACAAACAAACGCTAGATTTCTCAATCTAAGAAACAAAGAGCCTGTGTTGATGAAAACTGACAAGGGGTTTTTGTGTGAATTACCTGCAATAACTAATGTTCAGTGGAGAAAACATGGCAAAAACCAGCCACAGTATGAATAGGACCATCGTAAAGGCTTCCACTAACTCTAAGGAAGGTGGTGTTCTCCCAGGCCTCGGGGCACATGCTTTCCAGGCTCCTCTCCTGGACCTTGCCTGGTGGAGTCAGCTGTGGCTCAGGGCCTGGGCCTTTGCCTGACTCCATGTTCAGTACTGTTTCTGTACCGAAGCCGCATCCCTTTGGAAATCACTCGGTACAAGCTCAGGACCGGACTCTGTTCACTTCCTTAACCGCATACGGCTCTTACAAGGGCAAAGGAAATCCCAACTAACCTAGGAGGCGAGAAGACACCAGGAGTCTGCTTTCCCTAGCTAAAGATAAATGGTATCTATTAAATGTGCACACAAATCCCTGAGTAAATACCCAGAGCATTCCTCTGTGCTGTTTTGAAACTCAGAGTACATTAGGAGAGCAGGGCGGCTACTCTGTCACACCACTGTCTTCACCCTGTCAGAATGCTATTAGCATTAATGGGAGGTTTTATTACCTCTCAGAGCGTGTGTAAAAAACCAAGTGTCTCTAAAAAGTATTATTTGGTTGACATTTATCATAAGGACTATTAAAACAACAAATAAAAATGTCAGTGTTTCATTTGAATACCTTGTGGCACCCGAACTGTCTCTGTACAATTCCAGTTTACACAAGCTATTCAGAGGAAACACACTATGGTCTAATGAGACTACATTATCCTGAGAACACCTGAGCATAGGCTGTTATTCAGAACTGTCCCCGAGGCAGGCACGTGGTTTTTTCCATCTCTGAGTCCTGGTGCCTACGCTGGGGCCCAGCACATAGCAGGTACTCAAAGCACGTTTGCTGAGGTTCTTTTTGTCTTTTAATGACAGGTTTCATCTAACTAAACGTTGTTCTGTGGTAGGCCTGTTGCTTACCTGATTGAGACTGCTTGAAACAGCCTTGGGAAGTAGGCTTAATAAGCACCGTTTTGCAAACAGAACTCTCAGGAAGACAGAATCTTATCCAAGGTCACATACCTGGTGATTAACTCAAAGAGATTTGGATTCCCAGGCCCCTGAAGCAGAGCTGAACACCATGCTCTGTCCAGGAGTGGCCACTGACAATTACTTGCAACCTCCAACCCCTGGGTGACGGCTCACCTTGCAATGCCTTGACCCCCACTGACCTCTGTTTATAATTGTACCAAGTGTGCAGGTGTAGGGTCCTGCATGTATCTGACCCTATGCCGTGTGTGGTACGTTTTCACGACTCCCAAAGCCAGACTGGCTTCTCTTGTCCTCAGCACTAGCTACTGAGAGCAGCAGGAAGGAAATCAAATTTGCCCCATTAGGATTTACTCGGCTCATTCCCACATTCGGAAGGGAAGGTCCTCAGCGGGCTAAGGTAAAGACCTGCTGTTTCTGAAGCCACAAGCAAGACGATGTACATGAAGCCCCACTGGAAGCCCCCCACGAGGCTCTCATGAGAGCAGCACAGTGCTCCGTGGCACCATAAACTACTGAATCTGCAAATGAACACCTGCAAAATGTGTGAAACCACATCTCCATCTCCACTGCAGGATTTAGTGGAGACTGTAAGCTGCCCGCCAGCATCCACATTCTTCTCTTCCTACAAGGAGCTCCTGTGTACAATCAGACTACTGCCACATCTACTGTGCACAGCACCTGATGTCCCACGCAGACTAAACAGCCATGTGGCCACAGCGCACTGGACTTCGAAAGGAAAACTAATAAAGGAAGGATGGCTCTGGAGAAAAACAGCACCAGCTATGGCAGGAATGGCTTACAGCACACACCCTACCCAAGGATGCAACACTGGGTAAGGTGGCCACAGTTTTGTGGCCTTTGCTGGGTGTGCTTGCAAAGTAATTTCAAGAAAGACTGCAGCTGCAGCTCCAGAAGGAAATTGGGAAGTTGCATATAATCAGGGGTACCTGTGCTGTACACAGGATAGTCAATGTGCAGCTACTCACTAAACATCAACTGAGAACCAGGTGTCTTGTCGACTAGCAGCCATAGTGCTGAAGATTTCCCTCTATTTTATAGCTGGGAAATCAACTGGGCTAAAATAAGTACTTTATTGTGTATGTGTGGATGGGGAAAAGGGATGGGAGCAATAGTTATCCACTTTGTGAGGGGAGACAGACAGACAGACAGACAGACAGACAGACAGACACACACACACACACACACACACACACACACACACACACACACATCTTTCCAGTGAAAAGACTTACTGTCCACCAGTCAGCTGCTCACGTATCCAGACACTGTCCCATGACATGGGGATGGCCCCAATGCAATGATAACTGTTCCAATTAGCCATGGCTGAGGAATACAACTCTTAGTGACATCCTTGATCCACAGAGGGAACTACACATAAATTAGCCACCCCTCCTTTGTTTCTGGTTCACAAAACTGGCCACAGACCCATTTCTTGCCATATGATCCCAAAAGGCAATGTCTAGAAAAATAAGGTTTAAATCCCACTGGAGTGTTCTGGACGTCAAATTAATTCCATTTCAGAATATCTTCTCAGTTGCGAGTCACTCCATAGAGCAGTCCCTGACATCTTAACCACGTTGTCATCATTAATTCCTGGCTTTCAGGTCTACACAGTTCCAGTCAAGCCCCCACGCCGCACTCCCAGACACTGTGGCTCTGGAATGCTCTGCTAGCTGAGGCGCCTTCCTCTCCTCCAGGTCTCTCAAAGCCATCTCTCCCATGGCGAGTGTCCAAGTTCTGATACTATCTGAGACTGTCTTTCAGTGAACGTGTGTCTTTCTAGTGACATTTTTCATGTAACAATTAAGTTCCACCCCCAAAGCTGATCTTTCCTCACCCATTCCCAGTGAACCAACTCAAATTCTCAGGAAAGAAACCAGCGAAAATTCCAGGAGCCACGGCACCCCACCCCCTTGACTCTAGCCCATGTATCCAGTCATGACAGCTGTAACAATTGTCTTCGAGAGTGTATCTTGAATACACTCGGTTTTCTTCTTCGTCTATGACTGAGTCTTACTAGGTTATCCAGACTAACCTTAAATTCCTAGGCTCAAGTAATCCTCCTGCTTCAGCTCCCTGAAGAGCTGGAAATACAGGTTCAGTTAAATCTACTTAATTATTTCTATCTCTCAGGCCACACCCTTTAGCAAAGGCCACCACCTGTCTCCTGTGAGACTGCAATGGATTTGGATTCCTCTTCTCAACACACTATCAGAATCACTTTTCTGCAAACACAACTTAGTCCTAGTCACACCCACATTTACTGCCCTTTGATGGATTCCTAATGTTTTGCAATAAAATGTAAACTTCTTCCTACAGGCTCTGTTTGACCATGCCTGTCTGCTATCCAACAACCAACTCATACTTCCTCCTCTTCTCCATGCTAGCTGCCCTCAAGGAACAACTGAGATAGCATTTCTGGAGAAAACTCAGCCCTGGACAGGAAGCCTAAGACTTTCTCTCCCTCACGTCCTATCTGCGTTCACTCACCACAATCTTAGACACTTCCCTGTTTCCCTGTTGAAATGCTGGCATCCCTGAAGCTAAGCTCCTGGAAGGCAGTAAACATAATACTCTCACAATGCTCTTGGCTGATGAACACATGTGCATGCTCTCTCAGTCTCTGTGTTCAAGAGAATGGTAGTGCTGGACATTATCCCTGTTATAACTGTGGTGAGAAGTACCTAGAGTGAAGCGCCTCCCTCACGTCACACAGCAAGTAAGGTGCAGAGCCAGGTGCAGGCCTGAGCAGCCTTGTCTGGAGCTGTCCTTGCTCCTTTATCACACTCTTGAGAGTCTACACAGCGGGGCATTTGGCTCCTTGCAGGAATTCACAGAACATTTGACAGGATGAGGAACTATAGAGGAAGGCAGGGCATTCAGAGACAGCTCGTGATGTCCCCGATCCACTCTTGTCACATGTCAATCATCTTCTCTCCTCTGATTTAGAAGCTCCTCTCAGTCAAGAATCACGGCTCACCCATCTTCACGTCTGCTGCGGGACCAATCACCAAAGAAGGTACTTATGGTGATATTTTATTTGTATTAAAATGTTATTTGTATGTTAATAAATAAAGTTGCCCGGGGGTCAGAGCTATTAGCAAGCCATAGGAAAGCAGGGCAGTGGTGGCGTACACTTGTAATCCCAGCACTTGGTAGGCAGAGCTAGGTAAGTCTCTGTGTGTTCAGGGATACAACCAGTATTGGACATACATGCCTTTAATCTCAATACCAATCATAGAAAACCTGGAGGTCTATACAGACAGGCTGTGACGAGGTGGTCATGTGGTTGGGTTTACAACCAATGAGAAGGCAGAACAGAAACTCTATATAAAGACTTTAACACAGGAAGTAGCTCCGGTTCGGAGAGGTAGGACCACCACAGGAGGAAGGGTAAGGTTTTAGCTCTTAGCTCTGACCTCTTGGCTTTCTTCTTTGCATTGGTTCTGTGTTTCTTATTTAATAAGACGGTTGGTTACATCTACAGGTACTCAAAATAGTTGACATGAGGTGTGCAGGCAACTAACCATGTGTAGAAACTGCCTACAATCACAACCAACCAAAATGTAAACATATTCCTACAAAGAATAGTCACTTAAAAAATGTTTAGCTTCTAGATGTAGTCTCTAAGTTTCTAGGGTTAAAAGTAGGCAGATTTCGGCATTGTTTCGTAAAATAAAATGAAAGGAGGGAGATGAGCAGGGAGAGAGGGGGTCAGGGAGAGCAGGGAGAGAGGGGGTCAGGGAGAGCAGAACTACTTCAAGAGTATTTTCTTGTCCTCAATCCTCAGGAGTTAGCATAAGCCTAGCAATTTGGAACCTGGTTGGTCCAGCAGTATCTCTTGTGATAAGAGACAAAGAGTTCCCTCCCAGCATCCTTCATGTTTCTTCCAGCCCTGCCTCATGCTGCCCTCTCCCCTTGATTCCTGCCCCTCTCCCTCTTCTTATGTCTGCTCTCAGGACCCCTTCCTCCCTCCACCAATGCTGAAGAGAAGAAGAGGATGGATGCTCAATGCTCAACATCCTTTTCACCTTATTACAAAACCTCCCTTTCCCAAGAAGGGGACCAAGGAGTCAGGACAAGGTGGCCTAATGTGAGGCGGCTGTCCACTCTCGATGGGTGTGTGTTTTATAAAGCACGCAGTTATGTAATAAAGGAGTACACCCTTCTATAGGCACAGGCCATGGTCATGGCTACTATCTTCACTGAACACATGTGCTGGGGAGTCAAGCAGAGCTGGGGAGCCAGGGCAGGAATCTACTTCAGCTACTGACTCCACTGATCATGAGAGCTGTGAGGGTAAGGCCCAGTGTCACTGGCTGTGCCCATCAGGTAGGGACCACACAGAGAAAATGGAAGTCTTCCTGTGAATGAGGGGGTCAAGAAGCATGTCCCATTCTCCCAAGCCAGATCAAGATCTGGGTCCACGCCAGGTGGCGGTGGAATATGCCTTTAATCCCAGCACTCGGGAGGCAGAGGCAGGCGGATCTCTGTGAGTTCCAGGCCAGCCTGGGCTACAGAGTGAGATCCAGGACAAGCACCAAAACTACACAGAGAAATACTGTCTCAAAAAACCAAAAAAAAAAAAAAAAATCTGGGTCCACCTGTTTCTTTCTGCTTCTCACAGACATGTGACACAGAGAACAGATGAGGGTGCCACTCCATTGCTCAGATTGTGAAGAAACCTAATAAACCCAAGGAGGAGAAAACAATTTGAGAAGATAACAAATGAGGCAGGCAATAATTCTGCGACAGCATCAGATGCTCAGAAATGCACTTCCTCTCTCTCCCTGGCTGCCCCGTGCCAACTGGAGGGATGCCTGACAGTCTGAAAAGCAAGCCCAAGTCCACACTGGGCTACATGTACGATGCCCCCATGAGACTGGCATTACCTGGACCACTGGTGAAAAAATTACAGCCTGGGGTACAGCAGCTCCCTGCTTTTGTAAACAGAGTTTCACGGTCCTTTGCTTCCTATGTGGTTACACCTTGTCTGAAGCTATTCTCGTGGGACAAGGTCAGAGCAGAGTGGCTGTAACAGAGACTGTAAGGCTCAGAAAGCCTAAAGGTTGACCCTCTGGCCCTTCCATGGGCTGCTCAGACCTTCTCATTTGGGCCCTCCCACTGTAATCACAAAACATGAAGCTGAAGAAGACAAAACACTGTCTATCCGGCTCAGACCACTGCAGCCTACAGAATACCTGTTGTTCAGCTGATGGTCCCTAAAGCCTGAAGTAAAGTGTGGAGATGGAGCCAAAGAGGTACTGAGGTTCTGACAGGAGAGCCCGCAGCACACGGTGGAGGCAGGGGCCTCACTGAGCTGGACCCATGTCCTGAAGCTCGGCCCCAAACACAAGGCCCTGTGTGTGGGTGTCCCTTGGCTAACTAACTACCTGGGAGCTCTTTGTGGAAACCAGGCTGGACAAACAGCCCATTATGATCATTATAAGAATCTGGAAACATGGAGCTGTCAGGACAGATCAAACTTAAGGGAGAAGAGGTATTCAAGATCGCTCCTTGATATCCATTTACATTGGAAATTCTGTAGGAAGGTAAACACTTGGGAAGCAGTTCACATTAACGGTTCCCCCACACGGCTCAACCCAGAACAACTGTTCAAAAGCCAAACGTTTATAAACACAAATGCTCAAGACACTGAGGGAAAAACAAATTGTTTTAAAGATTTCCAGATTTGAAAGAAAAATGCTATAACCAAGGAGAGTGGGAAACTGAGGAGTCTCTGAGAAGGAGCCTCTGGCGTCCGTATGGAAAGCATGTGCAAGTTCTGGCACCAATGAAGTTGTTTATGGTTAGACTCAAAGGAGGACTGGTTCTTTAACTTGGAAAACGATCACATAGAATTTTCTGCATAAAGACAGAATTTGATACTATTTGTCTGTCTCCTATTTTTTACTTTCACCCGAAGAACTGTTGTTTCCATATGGTATCCTCAGCCGGGTTGGTCAGCAGAGAACTCTCCAGCCCTGCAGTCCTCCAGCCCTGCAGCCCTCCTCCAGCCCTGCAGCCCTGCAGCCCTGCAGCCCTCCAGTCTTCCAGCCCTCCTCCAGCCCTCCAGCCTGGTTCCATGAACAGTCCACTGTGATGTCTTCTTCAGGAGGTCTTACGGAGCTGTTTGTTTGTTTTTAATTTACAAAATCCTGGCATGGTCTCTCTTACAGTTTTTTAGATAATAAGGAATTGCAGCTTTAACGGTAGCATAAGTTTTAATTTTGCAGTTGTATCAGTCTACTTAGAATTACAAAAGTGGCAGATTGTCTTCATTTCTGATCAAATAGGAGACAGCCAAAATGTCTGAGAACTATCACATGTAACAATCAAGGATGATTTGTAAGTTAAATGCTGTATCAAAGAAACTAATATCAAAATATTAGCAAGGAATTTTGGTTTGGTGCTTTTTAAAATTAATCCGCTTGCAAGCCTACCTAATTCATATGCAATTCATGTCCTTAACAAATTCCAGGTCCTATGGGGAAATGCACACGGCTCACTAACTGTTCTCAGTAAGGACAGTGCACACATTACATAGGATGAGCACTAATTCAGCACTCTGAGGAGTGGGAGTCTGTTCAGAAGCAGGCTGCCTTTACTAGCTGGACCCTGGGAAACCCAGCTGATTACTCCCGGCATGAATATTAATAACTGCGGCCCTGCAAGAAGGCAAGTGACTTGCAATACTTGTGACCTTTGCCCTGAGCCTCCAGAGAAGAGAAGGGCTTGACACAAAAGGTTCCTCAGAAGACAAGATGGCTTCTCTCCCTTATCTCATCTTCTTTCACTTTGGCTTTCCGAACACGACCATTCTTCTAGTCCCTCACTCTGGGGGGCTGTGTGTGCCTGTTTCCAATACATGATTCGAATGCATTTCGTCAATGAGAATCAAGACAGAAAAAGAAAATGAACAACTAATTACATCAGATATTTTTCCATAAGGGCCAGCCTGGTCAGAGTGCTGTACACAGTGGACCATCTTCTCATGGCCCACTAAGAAACACATCTGAGGGGATCAGAAGTCCAGCACTGAGACCTGCGACCAGATGCCCACAGCAGATTTTTTTTTAATTGTTTGACTTTTGTCTTAAAAACTACATAGTGTTTTCTTTCCTTTCTCCTGACGCCTTCTGTGTAGGATCGTTATTGATATCTCACATCTGAGACTCCTGTGTGGCTGGACGGATGCTTGGCAGGTGCTCTTGCTTATTAGGGCTCTGAACGATGCCATCTCAGCCACCTTCTGAAGGTAGCCAGTAAGGATGGCAAAGAAGTCACAAGTGATAGAGAAAAAAAAAAAAAACCCAGCTGGGTGGTGGTGGCACATACCATTAATCCCAGCACTCTGGAAGCAGAGGCAGGTGGATCTCTTGTGAGTTCAAAGCCAGCCTGGTCTACAGAGTGAGTTCCAGGACAGCCAGGGCAGAGAAAACCTGTCTTGAAAAAAATAAGACAAAAAAAAAAAAACAAAAAAACCCCCAAACTCCTAAGGACTGACTGTCCAGACATGTGGTATGATGGGATCATCTTGGCTCAAATGAATCAAGCATCAACAAGCACAGTTTGCTCCTGGTGAGAAAGGACCAGGACAAGAATAGAAAGTAGAGGAAAACAGATGAATGTTTCAACCTGAAACTGACCATTTTAGTTCAGCCAGGAGCCTAGACAGTGGTATTGCTAAGCCTAGAATGGCTATGAGGTTTGAACAGATTCAATGCAGCTCTTATCCCAAGGCCTGCAGTAGACAGGGCTCCTTTCTATCCTAGGGACGAAGTGTAGAGAGTGAACTTCAACCTCCAGCTGTCTACCACGGACCTGTCTGAAATGGCTCCTGCAGAGAAGGGCCTTGCTGGCCCCAGGGCAGTGCACACCTGGGCCCCCAACCCTGAGCGCCTCTGAATCAGCAGCTCTCCATCTTGAGCTATAACAGGGGCTGCTGAGCCAGAATTCCAGGGACTCCGCTGGGTATGTCTGAAGTAGAGACAGATCATTTACTTCCCTAACAGACTCTCAAGCCTACAGAGACAGCTGCCCCCAGAGCAGACTCTGAGATTCACTGATCTAGGACTGTCTACCCTAGTTATCCTTTTCTCACCCCACATTTCTGACTCTCCCTCTGCATCCCTCCCTTCTCTGAGCACATAAACAGGTGTGGAAGTCTCACATCTTAAACACCAACAAAACTTGCCATCGTCTTTCTTGGGAATGGACGCGGCCTGTTTCTCCGTCTTTCTGGACACACCTGCCTTCTTATAAGAATGCTCTCCATACACTTCTTCTATCCTGGCTATACACCCCCCTTCCTCATGTGGCTCCACCAGCATATTCTACGATCCTGTGTTCTACAGCTTCCAGGCCAATGGCTACTTCTGGAGACCCTACTTCTCATTTGTCTGCAATGGCTGGCATTGGTCTCCTGCTCACACATTGCTCCCCTCCCTTGGGCTTTGCATCTTCTCTCTACTCCGGGTCTCCTCCTGCCCCTCTCAATACCCCCCTTTGAGTCTTGGTTTTTGAGTGTGTAGTCCACTCTCCCCTTAAGCGTTGGCATTCCTTCAGTCCCCATCGTCGTCCCTGTTCCCAGGCTGTGCATTTGTCTGAGAATTCTCATGCATACCTGGTATGCCTCTCAAAACCAGACTTCCCTCAACGTTCAAATGCATGTAACAGTCCCAATCAGACAATGCCTTTGTCTAGCAGACATGTCAAACTTACCCAGAGTGAACTCATGAACTCTCCCTCACTCATGTCTCCTCCCTGTATTTTCTCACAAAAAGGTTCCTCTGATTATTCACACGAGCAGTCCTCATCTCTCCAGTCCAGCTAGATCCCAAGTCCTATCCAAGTCACCCCAAAATCTACCTAAAATTTGTTCCTTTGTGGTCTCTGACCACTGCTCCAGTGCAAACCAATGACATCATCTCATCTGGACCAGTGCAGTGTCCCTGCAATGTGGTGCCTACATCCGGGACTCTTCACTCTAGGCTCCATCTACTGCATCTCTACACTGCAGACAGAGTCTCCTTGCAACTTCAAAGGATAATTCTCTGGAAAAATTCTAAAATGCCTCACCACTGTTACTGAATTGAGTTTTCAACTCTAGTGCATTTTTCCTCTTCCTTCTCATATTCTGAGCGCTAATAAAACAACTGACTGAATTACAGACGTGATCATCCCATGGTCTTTCCCCTCTAAAAATGTATAGTGTATTATTCATTATTAAACCCCTCATCAGCATTCTGTTTGTTTTTTTTAATCTTTCCTAAGACCATTGGATTCAGGCCCTTTCTGGGTTCTGCTTGAACCTACCTCAATTAAAGCAATGTTCTTCTTCTAAGCTGGTCATTGTACTATCCAAAGGCAAAACCTTGAGTCCCTAGTGCTGAGTCTCCCTACATCAAAATATGAATCCTACTACAATTACTTTCAAGTAACATACATCAAACAAGGAGCACATCCCCCTGGCAGGGTGGAGAAAGTAACATCACATTTTAGAATCGTTTTTTTATGTTTACTACATTTCTGCTCATTTTTAGACAACCAACAGCATATGTTTATTTCAGAATGTATTTAGTTTCCAGATCATTCCTTCAGCAGACTCAGGAAGGAGACACTGAAATTGTACGTGGTGGTGGTTAGGACTGCCATTTGCCTGTGCGAACAGTTTTTCTCCAGCATTTGAGGGAAGGACACTAAGGGACATTGGTGTCAGGGCACTGTCCCTTTTCTAAAAGGACATGCACTTGTTTTCTGACACTCTGATGGAAAGGCAGCCCGGAGATACATTTCTGCCACATGCAACTGTGCAGCGTTCCTGCAGCCGGTCCAAGTCTCACAGATTGCTTTCACAGCCCCTCTGAGTCAGCTGCTTTTACACACTACTGTAACATCATAAACAGTTATGCAAATTTATAAGGCCGGTAGTAAACATCTTCATTGGCCGGCTGAAGCACGGGGCGCTGGGGTATCTTCACGGTTCTCAGAAAGGGCTTTCTAACCTAAGAACCTCTACGCCGTCTCAGACAGAAACTTCCATTTTCCCACTCGTGCTTCCCCCTGGGTGAAGGTGACCTGGTAATCCCCACAGCTCAGCTGGCAGTGATGTGTCAGCACCGAGACAGTGTGCTGAGTGCCTCAAAACAGGCTATGTGTGACCCTCAGCAGGCTGACCCCAGGCCTCATCTTGCCTTCCAGATAGCTGACAGAGAACTGGCTTGGGTGAGGAGAGCAAACGAAGCACTGAGTCTAGAGACAAAAATGAGCATGTTTGCACTTTACGGAAATGTCAGCACCCATGTTGTGGGGCAGCTGGCTCTCTGTGGAAGAGCAGACCTCCTTTCAAGTCACTTGTCACCAAACAGGAAAACGCTGACAGATCTACACCAGAGAAGGTGAATCACGGCAGTGTGGGGAACAGCCCAATGTTTATGATGAAACCAACTTGTGCTCATGCCTCTAAGCACAGCATAGAGGCCAATGCCCCCAAACTGGGAGAATCCCGATGTTCCTGTGATCTTCCATGGAAAACTTCTCAGAAAAAAAAATTAAAACAACACAGGACACTCCAAGGTGCTGAGTGTCTGTCTTCTCTGTGTACAGAAAAGCTTCACCCTCAGAGCACAGGGTGTGATACTCCCAAGGGTGCCTGAGGTGAGCAGATATCTAGGGTTTTGTTTGGCCATCTACACCCTTTTAGAAAGTGGACAAGAATCATATTTGCAAAGAAAAATGAGAAAATGCCAAAAGTGAGGCCTTGAGATACAGTTCAGTGGTAAAGCGCCTGCCCAGCCAACAGTAAACATTGGAGGTGAGAGGCAGGAGAGCCATGTGGGCTTCCTGGGTCTTCTAAGCCTACCAACCCACTCAGCCCTCCAAGAACTAACAATAGGGCTGTCTTGGAGTCGTTTCCCTATGACCAAGCATGGCCAACACTGACAAGAATTTAAGTAATTCTGAGTCCTCTGAATGGGGGTGGTGAAAAGTGTCCCTTAGGTAACTCCCAACTTTGATTCCAGGCTTCTGAGACTGTATTTAGAATTCATTCCTGTCTTAACATACACAGCACTCATGATGACCATTTCCTCAGGCAAAAACAAGCAGCTTCTCCTTCTTTCCTTCCTTTTTTTTTTTTCTGGAGCTGAGGACCAAACCCCGGGCCTAGCAAGCGCTCTACCACTGAGCTAAATCCCCAACCCCTCCTCCCTTACTTCTAAGAGCTAGTGTGAATGCCTCTCTGCTGCACAGTGCTCCCTCTGCACCCTCATCCCCAGCACCTTACTGTTCCTCCCTGTCATCCCTCATCTCAACGTGCCTTTTCCTCACGGCTGTCCCTGCCTGCACTAGGCTATGAGTCCCCTGAAAATGCTCTCCACGGCCCTGGGCGCTATCATCTATAGGCAATCTGTGTGACAAAGTGGCTTGCTATGTACGACCAGTGTCTCATGTGGAACCGGACATGAAGTGGGCTTACAATAAACTGTCACTGGTTCAGGGAACACATGCAAGTGACAAGTTAGAGACATAGCAAGAAAATACAGAAGCCGCGGCCTCTGCCTTAGCAAGCATCTACCCTTGTACCTTGAAGGACAAAGGGAATCACTCCATCTTCCACTGCTGATTCCAACTACAAGTGGGGTCGTTTTCTTTTCTTTTTCTCCAAGAGACCGACAGCTCAACTGAGATGTGGAGGGGTCTGTGGGGCTCAAGGTGGTTTACAGGCTTCTCTAGTCTCCCTGAATGTCTTCAGAGCTTACTGTAGAAACAGCAAAGAGAGAAAACGAAAGTCCTACCAGACTCTGCTGTAAGGTATCAAATCTCCATGAAAACACACGTCCACTAAGACATCTATGACTTCCCTGTCTTCCCAGTCTAGATTCTAACATCATCCTGGGTTACTGCAGAGTGGTGCTTCTCCTGAATTTGTTGTGTTTATTTGTTTAGAAGTTTTTAGTGAGGAAAATGTGAGAGAGACATCCTCCCCGGGCTTACTTCCCTGTATTCATACAGTTAGGTAGACTGTCAGTGGAATGTTCTGAAGTGACTTAGTTACTGAGAGCAGTAATTAAAAAGAAAATATGCAACCCAAGAAACAGCTGAGTGCTTTGTTAATTGCATTCCAACAGTCAACTTTACTCTCTGGGACAGGATGCGTCCTGCAGTCCAGGGTCCTGGCTAAGATGAACTGCCTTGCTCTGGAGTAAGGGGCTCTGAGCTGAGGAATTACAAGGGCTTCTAGAAGCTGGTAAAGACCATGGAGCACATTTCCCCTAGAACCTCCTGTGGACACCTTGAGTTTTAGTCCAATGGAGCAAAAGTTGGATTTCTGGTCCACTAAACTGTGAAGATGAGAAATTTATCGGTTTTAAAAGGCATAGAGTTTGTAGAAACAGTGTGGCAACATCCACAGACCTGTTCACTTCTTCCCATACAGGTGACACTGACTCTTTGGTATTTATGACAATCCTTATCCAGAATAGGTAATGCTACTCGAAAGAAACTGTTAAGTTTATCTGATATGAAGATAAACAGTAAGGCATGGCCATATGTTACAGTTACATTAGGAGCAAAAAAAAAAATTACAAAAATTTACCAAAAATCTAACAAGGGAAACTCAGCTAATTGCTCCAATAGGACTCCCAAACACTCATTCAGAAACTACCAAACACTCATTCAGAAAACTGACTAAACAGATGCTTCAGCCATGATGGCTTCTTTTCTATTTGGGGATAAAGCGCACTGACTCATTAATGAACATTATAACTTACAGATTCCTTCGAGGTTGCAGGTACCACGAGGAGCCCTGAGCACTGCCTGCCTTCACGACGCTCATACCTGCGTAAGCACTGGCCGACGCACGAGTGAGCACTTCACACCAGGTCCGAGATCACCAGCTCATCCTCGTTAAGACAGGAACAAGAGAAGAATCACAGCACGAAAGTGCCCTCATCACGGAGAGATGCAGAAAGACAAGTGAGGAATATTTGCTAGCAATTACCACTTCACACCAATCCAAAGGTAAAAAGCCGGGGAGTATGAGGGGTTCAGGGTCCCTTCAGATCAAAGTCACACACACTATCAACAGAAGCTACGGTCAGCTCAACCGTGGACAAATGCTGTGGGATCTGTGACCACTCGGGTGGTTGCTGGTACATCTCCCTCACGCACAGCTGTTTCAGGTAACTGCCACATGGTTCTCTCCACAAGGCTGCTGCAGGAAGGCGGGGGGGGGGGGGTTTCTCTTAGAACAACCAAAGCAGAAACCACTGTTTTGCCAACTTAATCTTGAAAAGGTCTGCCATCAAGCCTGCCGCATGCATGGCCCTCCCGTCTCCACCTCCTCGGCATGTCCTACCAGCACACACCACCACAACTGCCTTGTCTGTAGTAGTCTGGTGGTCGCACAGGCCAGTTCATGGTGTGAGTATCTGAAAGCAGGATTGCTGGAGCCACACTCGAGGCCAGGTGGCACAGTGACCTCTAAAACATGTCAGTGGGGGAACTATGGAATATCAAGCGCAGTGTGAAGGGTGGCTGTGAGGTCCTGTGAACTCGCAGGGCTGCTGCTCCCTAACACATAGGACCTATCACAACCCCCGTTTCCCCAACTGTAGAATGAGAATGGAGCTAATTATCGACAACATTAGGGGCAGCAGCAGGTAACACAAAGTGTTTAGCAACTGTCAGGCACAGTATAAGCACTGGACTCTAGTCAACTTGAAAGTCTCCAGGATGGGGAACAACCTTCACACTGTGGCTGCTGAGATGGATGGGGAACAGAGAGGCTCATCCATTGCTATAAAGATGCACTGCAGCCAAGCTTTGTACTTCTACAGTTCAGCACCCAAGTCTGTGTTCTGGGCCACTGCTCCCTACCAGGACAGGACTCACATGAAACTAGATTTTAAAAAAGGAATTTCAAATTTTGGTTCAAAAGCAGTATGATTCCACTTACAAATGGCAACTAGAAAGTTAATAATGATGACTAGCAGTTGACTAAATAAAAGAAAACTTATGGGAAAAAAAAAAGGACCCATCTTTCTGGTTAGTGCTCTTTTCCTTACAAAAATAAATGTGATGTCAGAAGTGTTCCCTTGACTCAGCTCTCTACCAAGTTTTCTAAGCATTGGTGGATACTGTAGGTCACTCAGGAGCCCCAGGAGAATACAACCCACGCTCAGTATTCTGTGGCATGTCCTTCAGGAGACTCTACACCTTGGTGGCCCACGCCAGATCTATTCGGGAGTATCAAGAATCAGAGATTGGCTCATCACCCGGCAAGACGAGTGTCCCCTGCATGGGAACTGGGGCTCCAGGGCAAAGGCACTCAGCAGTGAATGGGCACTGGGCAGCCGGGTTTCTGATGAGGCTACAACATGAGAGCGTGTGCACGGGAGGTTAGCTCTTCCCGGGACGCATGCTTTTCCCAGCCTCATCTTCTGCAGTGGGTATTTTCTCCTGATGTTTCGGAGCCAAGTGCTCGGGGCTTCTTCCTCGTCATATGGTCACCTCCCACATTGGCGTGCAGGGTTACAAACTTCCACAGGCAGTTCAGGGCTTGCTTCAAAGACAGGGAAGAGCCTGGGCAGCAAGTGAAGTTTGCATGCTGGGATGAGGACAAGGAAGACTTAGTTCACCTCGCCCCTCCCCTTATATCAGGCAGGTTAAAATAATAGGAGGCCAGTGAGATTGAGAAGAAAACACACAAAGAAACCTCAAAAAAAACTGGGCAAGTGCATGCACTTAGAAAGCTGAGGCAGGAGGACTGCCATGAGTTTTAGGCTATCATGGGCAACGTAGTGAGTTGCAGGCCAGCCTGAAATTATAGAAAGAGATCCCATCCCAAACAAAACAAAATACTTTGTGTGTATGTGCGCGTAAAGAAACACAGGTGAAAATGTGACCCTGAAAAATTAAATTGTTAGAAAACATGAGTACGTTGAACAAAACACAGCATTTATCTAAATGTTGCTAATAGTCATTCATCAAATGCTTGGTCACAGCACCACATCACAGAAGACCCACTCCCTCTTCGAGAAGCTTCTATGGAGATGGCTGACATCTTTTTTTTTGGCTGGCAGTGCACTTTCACCTTATGTAATCACTGTTCATCTTATGTAATCACTGTTCATCTTGACTGAATCAATAGCAGGAGGGACCATTTTTCCCGACAAAAACCAAGATGCGCACTGAGGGGGGGCGAGGTGGGAGGTCTGCGGTCAGGTGCTTCCTCCAGGCCACTCAGCCATGCAAACAGTGTGTGTGAGCGACCCCTTCCCCAGGCCAGCACCTCCAACACCAGGAAAAAAGCAAAGACTCAAGTATCAGTGTGGAAACACAGGCGGAAGCCCTAGGGGAGGGCTAAGAACTGAGGCCTTGCCCATGGAAGAGTGATCAGGATTGCTGGAAGGGGCCAGCCACACCCACATGTGCCTGCAAGCTCCCAGGCACCCTGCCGGGCTCCCAGCCTTCTCTGGCAGGCACTCCACCAAGGGGTCACACAGAGGCACTGGCTGGCAATGCCCGGCACACCGAACGCTCCCTGAGTCTGTGTTTAAGGTCTGACAACAACAGCGTCTGCAGACAAGAAAATCCACGGTGTGGCATTCCTCCAGGGAAAATGTTATGCTGGGCTGGGGCCAGGCCTGCAACACCTGTGAGCAAGAGGATTCCAGAACGAAAAGTCATGGGCTGCCTCCTCTAAGGCTTGCATCACTGTGTCCCATCAAGAGAAAGGAAGATAAGGAGACATCTTCCTGCTAACAGCCCGCGCTTAAGTGACATCCGTCCATCTCTCATCTGCCTTTGGGAAAGGCAAGAAGACCACTAATCCTCAGTCAAAAGTACAACACGACCAACATGGTCCCTACAAGGTCACGGTTCTTATATGTGACCCAGAGACTATGACACACAGCCACAAGGACATATCGCAACACAATCTCTAGGTGGCTATTATTTAAAGATGAAAAATCAATTTGGTGAGGACGTGGAAAAATTAGAAGCCTCATGTAATGCTGAGGAGCACGTAGAATGGTGTGGCTGCTGTAGAAAACAGCCTGGAAGTTACCAAAAAGCTAAACACAGAATTACTTGGGTACTCAGCACTGCTGTTCCTAGGTACATGTAAAACACTGAAAACGGGAAACCGAACAAACAACCACATGTCAATGTTCACAGAAGCACAGTGATGGACACAGAGCCAGAGGAAAGAGCCCAAGGGCTTATCAACAGATGAATGATTAAAAAAAAAAATGCACTACACATATAGACAGACAGACAGACACACAGACACAGTCAGACAGACACAGACAGACAGACAGACAGACACACACACACACACACACAGAGGATTCAATCACAAGGAGTAAGTTCTGACACATGCTACAAAGTGGATGGCCGTTGAAGACATCACGCTATGTAAACAAAGACAAACACAGAATACCAAACACTGCATGATTCCACTTACACCGAGTTATCAAATATATAACGGGACAGAGGTTGGTTTTTTTTTTTTTTTTTTTTTTTGTCGGGCAATGAAGAAGTTTTTACCAATGTTGGTAATGGCTGCACAAGCTGGCAAACACAACTAATAGCAAAGAATCACATCTTAGAAATGTTAAAAAGGGAGGCTGTGCATGGGATCTGGTGGCCAGGCACGGGCTTAGCATGAGCCAGGCCCTGGGTTCAATCCCCAGCGCCAAGCCAATGCAAAATAAACAGAAAAGGCCCCAGGAGGTAAAGGCTATACATTTTATGTTATATATTTTACCACACACATGCATGCCAAATCCCCACAAAATTAAACAGAAAACCCAAATGAACAAACATAAAATCAAAACATAAGGAGGAGAATCACATTCAAGTTACAAGGATAGTGAGATCACTCAAAACCACGAGGGAGTCTAAGACAGGGGCATTACTTCCTTGGTATATGAAGGTGTCACTCAGTGTACAGCACTTGCTTCGCCACAGGAGGCTCTGGTTTACAATCCCTGCACCTCTTTCAAAAAGGAAGGAAAAAGAACCATACAGGGTAGGGGCTGGACAGTGGTTCTGTGGTAAAGTATACTGTCTGCTCTTCCAGAGGACCAGAGTTCAGTTCCCAGTATCCACATGCACCTCACAACTGTCTGTAAGTCCAGTCCCAGGGATCTGATACTTCCATGGGTACCAAGCATGTATGTGGCACAAATATATACATGCAGACAAAGCACCCATCTACATAAAAGTAAAAGATGGAATCCATACCTGGTACTATCGATGAAGCCAAGAACCTCAAGCTAGATAGATCATGGGCCCTAAGGGAAAAGCCACTACTATTACCTTGCTAAATGAACATAACAAAATGAACAAAACAAAAATAAAAATTAAACAGCCCTAATGACATATTGCTATACCCACAGACCAGATCATCACTCAGCCCTCATCGGAGAAGCTGCTTCTCGAAGTAGATAATTAACACAGGACCACCCAACTGGTCAACTGAATGAGAGACTCTGGAGCGCTCAGCTCTAATTGGAATGCCTATATCATACCCTTCTCTCAAGGCTCAAGGATCTGTGGAAGAGGGGGCAGAAAAATTTTAAGAGCCAGTAGTAGTGGGTGTCAAAGAAACAGTAGTTTCTAGACCCAGGAGGGCAGATACACACACAGGAACTCACAGAGACTGTGCCAGCGTGCACAAGATCTGCAGGAGCTCAAGCTAGACAAACATCCCAACCCAGAGGAGGAAAGGGAAGTGGGCATGACATTCCACCCATGACCAGGAAGGCATAGCAACCGGGAGAGGGAAAATCAGTTTTCTTCAATGAAGCGATACTGGGTTTATCAACCACTTTGGAAGGAAGGCCCCGTGCTTGGGAGGAGTTGGCCAACACAAACTGGACTCCATGAGTTTTGTGGTAGTTTGTTTGTTTTTCTAAGAGAAAAAGGACTTGAACTTGAGCCAGTAGGGAAGTTGGGGAGGACCTGAGAAGAGTTGGGGGAAGAGAAAAATGAAATCAAAATATATTGTATGAATATAATTTGTCTCAAACTCTCAAAGGATAAATAAATAATTGTCTTAGTTAGGGTTATTATTACTGTGATGAAACACCATGGCCAAAAGCAAATTGGGGAGGAAAGGGTTTATTTGGCTTATACTTCCATAGCACTGTTCATCTTTGGGTAGTCAGGACAGGAACTCAAACAGGGCAGGAATCTGGAGGCAGGAGCTGATGCGGAAGCCATGGAGGAGTGCTGCTTACTGGCTTGTTCAGCCTGCTTTGTTACAGAAGCCAGGACCACCAGCCCAGGGATGGCACCACCCACAATGGGCTGAACCCTCCCCCGTCGATCACTACTTAAGAAAATGCCTTTCAGCCGGATCTTACGGAGACATTTTTCTCAGTTGAGGCACCCTCCTCTCTGATGTCCATATCTTCTGTCAAGCTGACATAAAACTAGCCAGCACAATAACATTATTTTTTAAAGACCTATTTTAAGTACATATATATTGGCATAAATTTCATAAAAACCTCTTGTGATAGGTGGTACTGTTAGCCTCATTTTAAGATTAGTGATCCTGAGATACACAGTGGTTAAGTCATTTGTCCAAGGTCACATGGCTAGGAAGTCCCAAATCCTGGATTTATACCCAGGAAGCTGGGACTCCAGAAGTGCCATATTTAACAACAAAGCTGTGGCTAGTAGAAAACAGGGGGAGGGCTAAGGGGAGAGATGTGTGAGCAATTACAGGCTAAAGAAAAGAGAGCGAGAGGAGTCGATGAAGCCAATACATTCTTCTTTCAAAGTCAAACACAAACTGTTGAAGGAACAGTACAGAACGCGACTGGTCTTTAAGGCTCGCCCAAAGCTCTTCTAGGGAAGCAATAAGGGGGAGAGTCGTGGGTCTGAGGCTCGGAGATCTGAGTTTAAATCCTGACTTGATTAGTTATTTTGCTTATTTCTTCATTCCCAAGCATCTATGAACTCTGCAAGGCACCTGGCAATGTGCGGTGTGTTGTCTTAAAGGTCTAAATCCTGGTTCCTCTGCTCTAAGATGGAAATCACACACCTACCTCATAAGGTTGGTATGACAGTCACAGACACAAGGTGTGACTGCTCCTGACTCCTAGCTGGCACTTCATAATCGCTGATTGAAGACAGGCTCTTGCCTAATTCCTCGGAACAAGAATTCTTGATAATGATTAAGATACATAAATCTCGGGGCTCGCCTTGTCAATGGAGGCATTGTGAGCAGCAGGCTGCAGACAGGCAGACACAAAGGGCTGCTTAGTTCCTGGTGCCCCACCCTGTTTCCTACCCTCAAGCCAGGCAGATGGGACACCAAGAAGTCAATTCTGTTCTATTCTTCCCAGAAGAGGAGGAGATAGAAAAGAGAATGAAGAAGGAGGAGAGAGAGAATTAAAAAAAGGAAAAATGGAAACAGAATGTGAAGACAGGTTGAAAGTTATTCTTGCCATCTCTTCCCCAGTGCCTCTGTCTCTGGGAGGGGGTGCTCACAGGGTTTCCACCTTCCATTTTTCACTACTATGTCCCAGAGTGTCCCAACCAAACATGACATGAATATTCCCAAACCCTAAACACCTTCCTTGGGGAACAAAAAGGTGTGCGCTCCTTAAACAATGGACCTTTTATTTTATAACACAGCCAAAAAATGTAATTAAGGAATTTCATTTCTAGGCTCTTCGTTAACAAAGATAACAGAGGTCTCAACCCCAAGCCTAAGAGTTTTATGTTGACTGTTGATAACTCACTAAGTTCATCTTGACTAGTAAACTGCAGGAAGTCGATGAACATATTCAGTATTGCCCACTAGCAATGAGTACTTATTAAGTCCTTTCATTGAGTTTGGAATATATAGAGAATTAGATTAGAAAATGAGACAATCACATGCTATATCCCACATGGATTGAGAGCATAGGCCACTGCTTTACTTCATCCAAGAAAGTAGAAATTAATTTTCTAAGTCCTGTGGTAGCAAGAAGAGGTCCACTACTCAGCAACATACTAGCAGCCAAGCCCCGGAGAGAAAGGTCTGGTGTCCCACTTGTCTGACAGAGGGGACAGAGATGACACCATGTACTCCTAAGGTCCCTATAGAACCAATTTTTAGGGCCAGATCAGTTCCAAACACTGCGTTCCAACTTATTCACCTGAACATCTCCGAACTTGACAGTGTGAATTAAACGACATCCCAGAAAGTGCTCCTAGTGAGGAAGTTTTCTGTCAATAGAAGATGAATTGTACCAAGAGGAAAAGTATGCCGAGCAAGTCCCAACATGCCTGTCTACCCACAACTTTGGTTCCCATAAGCACCTTCTCTTCCTGCCAACCCATCTTCAGCCTTCCAGGCTGTCAGTTGGTGTTTTGCGAGTTTCTCCCAGCTCTAGGTGTTATGGGAGAGACAGTGTCGCGCTTCATTGCTGGAACCAAGGGACACGAGGAACTGATCCCATTTTGGAGCTAGGGAGTTTTTATATTAGTTGTCCTTCCCCAAATCAAAGACGCATGCCTCTTTTGTATCATGGTCCTGGCTCTGCAAGCTGTGGTTTGAAGATAGAAACAAGAATAATTCTACACAGTGATGACTAACACATGACAAGCAAGACTGAAAGCATCTTCAGTGTTTCCCATGATCCTGCTTTTGCTACAAGTGAGAGTCAGGCAGAGGTCACGTCTGGGACTGGCAATCCTCAGGACTGAAGACCCCTCAGTAACTAATATGCCCAGATCGTTCCTGCCTTTGCATGGCTGACTCTCTGGGGAGCTGGCAGCTCCTTGGCACAGAATCCTGCCATGCAGGGAAGAGAGACCTGGGCTCCTCTGAAACCCTCTCCTCACTTTAAAATAAAAGATTTAGACAGTCTCTGGCAGTGCCCTCCTGCCGTGGCTGTAGATGGTCCTGGGAAGATACCATGGGAGCTCTGTGTAACACCAACTTCAACACCTCCCAAATCCAGCCGCCTCCTTGCAGAGTCTCTAGCCTTTCAAAGACTGCATTTCTAGACCTAAACCTATGATTGCAGAGACAGCACCAAGTTCTCTACAACATTAAGCAGGAAGGTGAGCTTGCTCGGCCAGATGAGAGAGAGGAAAGCCTCTCATCTATTGGACAGGAAGACCACTTCCTTGAAGTCTTCTTCACCTGTTCCCGCTGCAGGGTGCACACAGAGATCTCAGCGTCACACTGTACAATGTAAGCGTATCAAGGCCTCAACAAAAAAAAATGAGGTGTGAAGAGAAGAAGCCGTTCACTGGCAGAGGGTTGGTGGGTAGACCTTACAAGAAGACAGTAAGGGCAAAGAAATCTCAAGTGATGATGTGCAGACACACAGAAGTGTGGAAATAGAAGAGCAGAACACACCAGGGCCCCACAGGTTTCCAGTTCCCACTATTAGGCTTGGAGTATCCCAACACAAAGTTCTTACCTGCTCTCAAAAGCCCTGGTGGGGCATCAAGAGAATCTATGCGACCACAGCGCCACCTAGTGGAGTGGTGGAATTTTTTTTTTTTTAAATGACCTAGTCAGAATCATTCAGGACCAACTCTATATTGAAAAGATTCCAGGCAATAAATCCAGGTGACAGAGTGTGCTACCAATAAACACGTTCAGCCTAAGTTCACAGGTTTTTATGTCTTATGGGCTACTTCTTCTCAAACAAGGGAGACATAACTACAGTCTGAATTCAACATGATTTCCTCCTCACCCCCTTTGCAACGGCTCAGCTATCACTAAGACTTTCTGTGAAAAAAGTCCTGCAACACTAACATAGGGTTATTATACATGTGAGATACAAATACCTCAGATGTAGTCCTTAAGTCCTTATGCCCATTTTCTGCTGCCACCCACAACTGCTCCCATGAAACGCCTCAACAACAAACAGAAGAGTGTAAATTTCTGTTAATAGTAGAACATGGGACCCAACCACTACCATCAATTTTCTGTGTCCTCTGGTACAAGTTCTGAAGAGCCAAGCAGGGCAGGGGCAAAAGTGCATACTATGTTTGGCTTAGGTCTGAACTGGAACCTGGAACCACGGACTTGGCATTTGATCTCTGCCTTGTCTCGTTTCGACGTGTAAAATGGGAGCGGTGCCGCTGACGTCACAGGGCTGCTGTGGGGATTACATGAGAACAGGTACATTGGCAGCTGGGAGATGCTACATGTTCATTCCTTTTCTGCTGCCCCTCTGAGTAAATCTAGGAGAGAGGCAACAATTCTCAATTTCAGTCAGGCTATCATAGTAAGACTCCTCGCTTCTAAATGAGAGAGTGGAAAAGCCTTCTAAACTCCTGATTCTCAACCACCCACCCCTCACCCAGTTTCTACTTGAAAGTCAACCAATTAATGAGCGAAGGGTGAAGATGGAATTCTGCCAGCCACGGTACCGGGAGAGTTCATGACACATTTGACTTTCATTCATGTGTACTGTAATCCTGTGGGTTAAAGGACCGTTAATTCTGCTTTTCCTTATACTTCAAAGGAAGCAATTTAATGGCCATGAGTTACAATCACAACTGTTTCTGGTATGGTCTCCAACCTGGCTCCTTCACCAAGAGAACTTCAAGGCAAGAATTTTAAACAAAATCACTTCTCCGGGCTCTCGGGCTTCCTCATGCAGGAGGAGACGCTGCCCTTAAGAGTCCTGAGAACTGGAGTTCACACTGAAGGTTACATAAGGTTGAGGCCTGGTTGAGCTGGGGTTGGAGCAACCCATAAAACATGGGGGCCACCCATAAGGTGCAGAGCAAGTAAACACCATTTCCCCGGGAGGTCCATGCAGTACAGACAGTACCAGAGACGAAACAATGGGTAGTAACATTAATGAATAATATCTGCAGTGATGTAAAGGCTAGGCATGATGGGCTACAACTGCAACCCCCGTACTCAGGAGGCTGAGACAAGAGAATTCAGAGTTTGAGGCTAGTCTGGGCCATATAGCAAAACTATCTAAAAAAAAAAAAATGGTGAGGAAGTGTTATACAAATACAGACTCTTCCTAATTTTTTTTTTGTCATTTGTTAGTCCAACAGGAAAACCCTAAAATATTCTCATGCCCCAAGAACCAGGATATTAAGTACAGCTTTTCTTTACAATACCCAAGTAGCCCTGGAGCTGAGACGCAATCGGCATATGGTGGAGCGATTCCCTTATCATGACCTGGACTTGATTTGCGAGCCTAATTTCTCAGCTCACTACTTGTCAAGTTTTAGACAACTTCCTTAAGCTCTGGTTTGCTCATCTATGTGGGGGGAGCACTCTATCTCCACACGGGGCTGCCACGAAGCAGAGACTAGACACTGTGAGCATGGGGATGAACACGGCCTTGGGGAGCCCCAGTCCTCGGGCATGCTGAAAGCAACCAGTCACCAGGCCGGGCTGGAGCACATGAGGAGGCCGAGCCAAAACGATATTACAAGGAAACAAAAGACCCTAACGATCTGTTTACTGCTCAGTCTTCTCAAACAGACTCCGGTGAAAACCGCACAGGAGAAAGGACGTGCCACCGCCACGCTCTTCACACCTCTAGCCAGTTGTCATTTGTTAGCACTGGATAAAGATGATACAGAGTGTGTGTGTGTGTGTGTGTGTGTGTGTGTGTGTGTGTGTTCAGGCAGGATACTGGAGAGGCTATTAAGTGGTGAGAGTCAGCTCAATAACGGGCCCACTGTGTATCTGTCCCCATCAAGGGGCAGCTAGGGCCGCCTCTGTTTTCCCAGATGGAGATCTTGGCTGAATGGGAAGAGCCCTGCCTTTTCCCATAAATTTAGAAAATATGTGCCGAAACTGGACTGTTATCACAAGCCACGAAGCTATGTGTAATTCTGATTACTCTCAAGGTTGTCTTAAAAAGCAACCGTGGGTACAGTCCAGTGGCAGAGTGCGTGTGGAGCACGTGGAAGACCCAGGGTTCCATCCCCAGGACAGGAAAAACACAACAAAGCAAAAGGAAATTGGATTCAGCTGGCGCGTGAATCGAGCCACACTTGAGTCAGCAGGTGTCGAACCCCGACCTGTGGCACAGCAGGACCTGTCTTGTGGCCCATGGGGCACACAGCTGGCACAGACAGCAGAGGCGCCACGTCTCAGTGGCTCTCAGCACAGGCCACAGAACTGCACTAGCTTTGCCAACATCACTAATACAACGCACACGCAGGGCAGAGCCACGGGTGACCCGGCAACAGACAAGATGAAGGAATGAGGAGCCTCTGAAGCACAGAAGTGTTAACACGGTGGAGCTCCCAAGCAGAGAGAGCAGCAACTGGAGGAGGTCAGGGGTCACAGACGAGATTCCTCCTGACTTCTCTCATTTCCCTTCCTGCGTTTTTCAGTTACGCCTTGCTGAGAGGGATGTCCTCTAGGTTCCAGCACTGCAGACAGATGTGATATCCCCCCCACATCCTAAAGAGAGTGTTAGAGCAGCTACCAGCAGTGCAGGCTGGGCCTCCCCAACTCCCCCCCACTCCTCTCTCCACCTCACAGGCCAGCTGAGCAGAAGGTAGCTGCCATTTCCCAAGACCACATCTGTCCTGCTCAATACATAAACAGCAAGAGCTCAAAGGGTCCAGGCTTGTTTCTGACTTGTGGAGGGTTTCTAGAAGTTCAAGGTGAGAAGAAAAGGTCAGGCCATGGTGGCAGGCCTGGAATCCCAGCTCCTTGGGAGACTAAAGAAGAGGAACATTACTTAAGGCCTGGTTGGGCTATAGAATGACCTTAAGACCAGCCTGGGTAATATAGGGAGAACTTGTCTCAAAATTTAAAACATGGTCCATGTTACAGCTCAATGGTAGAGTTTGGGCAGCATGAGTAGGGTCCCGAGTTTGGTCCCCAGCACCCATGGTTACCAAACAACAAAAGTAAATGAAATGAAAACAAGCACACACCCTAAAAATTTCCTATGAGGCACAGTGTTTTCCCAGAAGTATCCAGAGCACCCAGGGCCAGTTCATGGTCAGCCATCTTCCTGAGTGGCCAGCCTTCTGATTCCACCTGAGTAGGGAATGAGGATTGAGAGCTGGACAGGGCAGCAGTGGTCTGGGCTGAAAGCCACTCTGGTCTGTCACAAATGCACATGCATAAAAGAGAAGGTAGCTGAGCTTCAGCCATCTTGCCGTAGCCTAGAACCCAGGGGTGGTCACTGTACAATGGAGGGGTAGCGGGGGGCAGAGAGGGGAATAAGGGCCCCCAAATAACACATATGTGCACGCTCTGAGACAGTACGTTGTTTGCCCCAGGGAGGGTGTTTAAGCAGCATGGCCAACCATCACCTGCCTTGGGATGAAAAATGGCATGGTCCTGGATGGCATTTCTTCCAGACACACTACAGCACAGGTTCTAGAACCTAGACTAAACTAGCACCGTGGGGGAGGGGAAGCAGACCCCAGAGCCTTCCTCTACAACCCTCTGTGGAGTCAGCAGGACCTGAATGAGACACAAGACAGGAATTTTAAACGGAACTAGCTAATTTTAATAGCCAGACTATGGTGGGAAAATCGGGTAGTTGACCAAAATCTCAACAAGATTCAAAATAGGGGCAGTGAACACAGACAGAGGAGCAATAAAGATCCTCCCACCTCCGAAATAGTCCAAGATGGCAGCATCTCAATAAGCCAGCTTATTCATCTAGCGCTCTGGGTCTCACATAAAAGGACAAGAGTTAGGGAAAGGAAGGCAGGAAAACACTGACGAAGCATGAGGGTGAGAAATACCAGGTAATTACCTAACCCCAAAGAATCAGATGAAAATAGATTGGCATCACAGTAGTTGGTGAATGACCTATACAGGGAGTTGATTTTATTTAAAAAGAAATGGAGCTAAGCCAGCCCCTGCCTGTCAGATGGGTAAGTCATGCCATGGCAAGATCACCTCTGAGGATAACAGCTCTCAAGAGGGGCTACCGAGGAGGAGTCCAGCTGTGTGGTACAAGTGTGGTCCCTTCACTTCTCCCTGCCTCTCCTTACCCGGTCTTAGGGCAAAAAAGGAAGGACTAATTCGTCAGAAGTCACAAACCTCAATGACGAAGAAGCCTGAGCCACGCTTGGTAGCCCTTACACACTTGAAGGCTTTGTCCCTACCCATGTGACCTCAGTGCAGGAGCCGGGTAAACAGCTATTGCCACCCCGGCCATGGCTGAAGACTACGGTCCTTCCTATACCCACACAGGAGTAAGACGTACAGGCCAGCCACGGAGAGCCAGGGTCACCGGAGCGGGGACCGGCTTAGCGTGGTTTCTGGAAGGCGCTGCCTCTCCAGCCTGTTCAGGTATTTTTCTCAGTGACTTCCTGAGCCTTGCAGAGAGTGCCCCATGAATGCCAACTGATTTGTGAATGCCAACACTGATTTAAAACATGTTCAAGGTGAATGCTAGAGTTCTAGCAGTTCAGGGCTGGGGGAGCAGTCACCTCTGCAGCTTTCCCTTCCTCTCAGGCATTACCTCACAGCCTCAGGCAGAAGCAGCCTGCTCACACAGCCTGTGCTGGTGGCTGGTTATCTGGGTTTCACGCGGAGTGAATGCCAATCATTTGTTTTCGGATCAAGCATCTCTCTTTTGCCCCACCCCCCTGAGAAAGTTATAAACCACGAGGTTAATTCTGTTTAGGTCTGCGGAGGGCAAATCCCTGAGACTCCACAGCACCTTCCCGGGTGCCACATTCTGCACTAGACTCAGAATCTGGTCCAGTCCCTGAGTCACAGAGACTCCGGCTGCATGCAGTGTGACTTTGGACAGGTCATTAAGTCTCCTGGTTTCCTAACTTGGGCGGAAAACCAAGGAAAACAGAGTTGCTGGGAGATCCTGGCCCCATGCAGTCTACACACAGTGGATGTTGACTGTAACTAATGTGGCAACACTCACAGACAATCCACAGGAGTGAATAACCTTGAGCTGTGCGAGCAGACCACGTTCAAAGGGCTTTCACACGGTGTCCTTGGCGATGAGCACACTGCTCCAGGCGAAGTTATAAATACCCATGGGCTCCTATAATGGGGCAAACACTAGCATGTAAAGGCTTACTGATTTGTCTATGTTGCTTTTGATGCAGAACAGGCTGAAACTAGAGATCATAATTATTCTATAGTTAAAGTGCACTTTGCATTTCTGAGGAGAGTCTATGATCCCAATTTTAATGCATTTTAAAATAAACTATGAGATTTCACTTTTCTTGAAGTCATGGAAATGTTTATGAGTGCATGTTTTTAATTGACACTCTAGCTTTGCTGAAACGTGTTTATATGTGTCTATAAATACATATACAGATATATACACACATGGGGATAATAAAGCAACAAATAATACTTGTTTTCATATAAAGTGGAAAGAACTTTAGATTTTAAGTTAGAATGCTCACTTCCAAAACTGAAGGTGACATGTGTCTCAGGTCTCAGCCTCTCAGAGCAGGTCTTAATAACACTTTGTGCATAAAACATCTTCCAAATCATACATGCCGTGAGTTTGCTACAAGGCTCTCTTGAAAATAGTAATAAGCATATGGTGGGGGAGATTAAAATTTAAGAAAGAGCAGTGGAAATGATGTGTGTGGCAGTCCTGAGATGTTTCAGTCCTTTGTCTGGAATCCTGAGAATCAGAGCACGGAAATCAACTTTCTGGTCCACTAAGGCAGCGAGCGATCTGCCGGCACGAGGATAAGAATGGACTTTTAAAGCATGGCCTCTGTTCTTGCTCCCATCTCCCTTCCCCATCTCACTAGCAGGCCACATAGCAGAAGTGTCTCCATTCAGAGAGGGATCTCTCAGATCTAGTGTGCTAAATGAGCAGAAGATGGCTTTTGTCCCTGGGCAAAAACATCTGCCAGAGCCAGCAGCCAGATCAGCGTGTCCCCAAGACATGCTGCAAGGCAGAGAGATTAAAATAAAGTCCATAAACTGTCTCTCCTCTTTATTTACTATTATAACGATTTACTTAAAATAAGTGCTTGCAAGAGAAATCTGAGTGCATTTTTGGCAAGAAGTTAACCAAATTATCTTTGCCTATTCATAGAATAAATAAGAGTGATGGAGAAAGTCCAAATAGGGAAGAGAAAAGAGGCATGGGGGAGAGCTCAGGTCTCATCTTAAAATAGGTACTGGATTTAAAGAAATGGAGACACACTCAAGGCTTAGAAGGTTTAAAATAATTAGTCTGAGCTGTAGCCGTTAGACAGCATGAGACAGTAACTATGCCGTGTCCTTGGTGGATATTTGTGTCATCGACACAGACATTATGTGCTGAAGATTAACCACTGTAGGGTCAAGAGGCTTAGGGGACAGCGATGATCCCCCAAGAAGAGCTTGTTTGTCCTAGTTTATCTGCGAGTCCAAAATAAAAGATTAGAGAATGTCTCTCATGGGAAGGGCATGTACCATGCTGCTATGGTTTGGATGTGGCTTGTTCCCTAAAGGCTCATGCCCTGATGTCACGGCATCTGAAGGGTGTGGGACCTTTAAGAGGCAGGTTAAGAGGTAAATAACTATCGGTGACCTTCTAAAAGGATCCATACTGCTCTTTCAGCATGGTTAGGTCTGGCAGTCAAGGATCAGATCTTTTCTAAATGAGTAAGCCTGGCCCTTGTCTGTCCTTTCTTACTTCCTCCTTCATGATCCCTTCCATACATCTATGCCAGGTGAGCTTACCTGTCAAGGGCCACACTAGAAGCCAGGCAAAGAAGACTATCCTAACTTAGCCTTTCAGCCTCCAAAAATCAGAGCAAGTTCACAGCCTCGAGTACTCTGCTGTAACAGAAGTTAAACGGACTAAGGCACGTGCTTCTAGAATCTCGGGCACCGAAGAGGACTAGGAAGTCATCCTTATCAACATCCACTAGCCATGTGTAATCTAGAGACAGTAAAGCTAATTCCTGCATCTGGGATGGCAGTCTGCACTGTAAATACCATGACAGACTTACACAGAACCATAAGTTTATGCACCCAGTACAGCAAAGGAGTGGTCACATTTTTTTGTATCTCACTTGCCCTGGGCCCCCTCTCCTTTTCTGATGCAGAAATGACGCTTAGGGACCTGCCAGAAGCTAGGTACAATCCTCTCCTCCCTTTGAACTGTAACTTTACACTAATTCCACATTTTCTTTCACTGTTCTGCCCAAGCCTCGCAGAGGTTACAAGTACCACCAGGGAAATCTGCAGGTAGTGTTAATCAGTACAGTGAAATCTGGCAGTGGGTTAGCCAGGTCTGAACATGAACTTTAGTGGCTGAGGGGACTCGAAGGTTTGCAATGCCAGGATATGAAGCTGAGTTCAGATCTCCACTACTGAGGTGAAAAGCCAGGAGTGATGTTGCGTGCCTTTAATGCTAGCACTGGTGCTGTGGGATGGTCTGTATGTCAAATGTGTTGCTGATTGGTCAATAAATAAATCACTGATTGGTCAGTGGCCAGGCAGGAAGTATAGGCGGGACTAACAGAGAGGAGAATGGAGAGAACAGGAAACTGGGTGAGGGAGACACTGCCAGCCGCCACCATGACAAGCCGCATGTGAAGCCGGTAAGCCATGAGCCACATGGCAAGGTATAGATTTATGGAAATGGATTAATTTAAGCTATAAGAACAGTTAGCAAGAAGCCTGCCACGGCCATACAGTTTGTAAGCAATATAAGTCTCTGTGTTTACTTGGTCGGGTCTAAGCGGCTGTAGGACTGGCGGGTGATAGAAATTTGTCCTGACTGTGGGCAAGGCAGGAAAACTCTAGCTACACACTGGAGAGACAGGGCCCCTGTCTAGCCAGTTGAGTTGAACTGGTGAGCTCCAGGTCCAGTGAGAAACCACATCTCCAAAACTACAGCAGAGAGCGGTTGAAGAAGCCACCAGGCTTGAACTTCTGGTTTCCATGTACTTGTACAAACATGTGTGTACACACGTCTAGAATGCAGTAGACACACACAGAGAAAGAAAACGAGTTGCCGAACCAGCCCACGTGTGTGAAATTTAGAAAGCAATGTAAGGAAGGGGAAGAATTCAAAGGATAGGCAGGCCACTGTCCACCTGGGGCGGCAGAGGCGTGTCGGGGAGTGCCCTAACTCACCAAGGCCTAACACAGCCTCTGAGCATTGGGATGCTGAGACATGCTCTAAAAACAGCCACAGGGTCAGAGCTTGAACTCCAATGACGCTCAGTGCTTCCCCCAGTCTTGTGTTGTCTCCCACCCGGCTACATGGTTTCTTATTATACCATGGTTATTCACAGAAAGGCTACACAGCTAGCACGGGGCACAGCAATTAAACTAATTTAACACCTCAGAAGAGTCACTCGCTTGTTACCTGTTAGCGTTTCTTGGTGCATCTTTGTTTCCTCTACACACGCAACACCAAACCGCAGGCCCCAGAGCTACCTCTGGCTCCTTTCACAAGTCCCACGCACCCCGTAACACAGTGACTCCTGTTGCTGCACAGATCGCAACCACAAGCAGTAATTAAAATGACTGACTGTGGCAGTCAGTTATCAGTTGCTTGCTGGATGACAATGGACCGAAGCCCTTAATGGTACTCCCAAACACTTCCCTACGTCTTCATCTGTAATTATCAGCTAAAGGACAGTTCTATTATGTTTCTGGAGAGAAAAGGCAAGCAATATGGAGAGCCATAAGCACCACACACAATGCTGACAGGGACCCAGTGTATGTCTTCAACAGATTTGCTTTCTGGACACTGTGAAAACCCACACTTGATAACCCATTTATACTAAACTTACAAAATGATAAACAGAGAGTTAGAATTTCTTAGTAGAGATATTGACTCTGTCCCAGGGTTTGTCCCAGGGTTTGTCTAATAGAACTTATATAATTATCTGATTTAAACAACAGGTAGTGCTGTAAATTCCACAGCTGTCCACTCACTTCACTTCCCTCCCCCATCCTCTACCCCAGCAAGAAACCTCTGAAGTTTGTGACTTCACCTCCTGGGGACAGTAAGAGTCCATGTAACCACCTCGATCAAGAGCACGTGCGTGCGTCCCCGGGAGATAAATGCAAATGCAAGCAGGGAGGTGTTCGGTTTGGGTCACTGCAGTCCTGCCAATGGCCACCCTCTTGGTCCCCACAGCCCTCTTCACGATCATCTACACCCAGGCAAGAGTTCCTTCCCCGAAGGAACCAGCACGGCAGACAAGTCCCAGAAGGAAAACAGATCACGGGAAAATCCACATTTCTTATCTTCAGCAATCTTATTTCCGTCTGTCACCCTCCCCTGATGTGCACGCACGTGGCCAGCACAGCACCCTGGGGCACATGTCAGGTGAGTGGCACACAAAGATCCGGAAAGGATACTGCATTTTAAATTCACATTTTTAAAAAAAAGGAAGGTGAGGCGGGGCGGGGCTGGAGAGATGGTTCAGTGGTTAGGAGTGCTGGTTGCTCTTCCAGAGGACTGAGTTTGAGTCCCAGCACCCACACAGGGGCTCACAACCATCTGGAATTCTAGTTCCAGGGAATCCGATGCCCTCTTCTGTCCCCCACAGGCACCAGGCATGCATATGGTGCACATGCATTCATGCAGGCAAACCATCCATACACATAAAAGTTAAAAAAAATTCAACTGTCTATTTTTTTTGGTACATATTATTTTCACTCTCCTATAACAAAATTGCATGCCTAGTATCTGAAAGGAATGAATGGGTACAGGAATTACATTTCCACAAGGAAAACACAGAATCCAAGACCGTTTTTCAAATGTGCCAAGAAGACAGATTACATTTCACAGGCTTGTTGTGTGTGCTTTAAACACCACAAACCTGCCATGTTAAGTATCTCCCATTCAAGAGCTCATTTTTTTATTCACATGCATAATTTTATTATGTAGCAGCAAGTACTGTGTGATTTCTAGGCTGTAATGTAACAGTTATTGGTTTGATAGACTACATTTATTTAATTTTGAATTTGTGGGCCTTTAAAAAAAAATTAGGGCAATTTAACAATACAAGCCTGGCCAGCACAGCAAGGATGAGATCAAACCAGCTGGCGGGCAAATCACAAGCCTAATGGGGAGCTCCAGGTAGGAGGCCGTGAGGCACACACATCTGGAGAGGTACTGTCCACTGCACTCATATAACAGCAGATGAGTAGGACGAGGAAAATTACACTGCAAGTCCCAGGCCGCACCACAGAGGGACCATGTGCTTTTTCCTGCATGGCCTGTGTCCCCGTTACAACAGCAAATGATCATATTCCTGCTCTACGAGAAAGTCGATTGGAGGCTGGACAATTTTACCCGCGAGGCCTTTCTTGGTATACAGATTACTGAAGAGCCTTATTAACACATTTTTAATAAACAGAAGATAAAGAGAAAATGCAGAGAGAAAAATCAAAATTGTTGCCTAGTATTCCAAGGCAGGGGAGAAACTGTTTGTTATCAGGTTTGTGCCATGAGAAGGAATTTATCTAGTTTAAGCAAAGAACAGCGGTGTATGAACCAAGGGCACCCTGGTGAACAGCCTGTTCACCATCCTGGTGATCCTGGTGAACAGGCTGTTCACCATCTTGGTGAAGAGGTTGTCCGCCATTGTGCTTTCTGGAGGAAATGGGATTGGATGAAGGAGTATGAACTCTGAACTAAGAGTCATCCTGACCCCACCACATACTAACATTTTAGCCCCACTCATCATATCAACCTCTTAACCCCTAGTTTCCACTGGGATGGAGGACAAAAGAGGCCCTCTGTAAAGCTATCGTGCACACATGTAAAAGGATTGTGTCCATAGTAGATGTAATGAATGTTGCCGGCCGCATAGATTTCTTTTCATGTCCCATTAAAGTAATCATGAGGACATAGAATCTGGGCACAGTGCTGCCAGCTCAAGAGAAAACCCAGTTCCAGCAACCTGAGGGAAACCCCTTTAAGTCCAGCACTGATGAGAGAGTGTCGCTTCGAACAACTGAGTAACAGTCCTTATTCTCAAATTTAATCGTAATTAAATACATACCATAAAAATCGACATTCCAACCATTCTAAGAGGACATCAAACACATTCACAGTGCCCTTCAGTCACCACCCCATGCAGCTCTAGAAACATCTCATCTTGTGAAAAGAAACGCTGCACCTCCTCTTAGACCTGGTAGCTGGCACTCAACCTTTCTGTATCTACAAGCTTGACTATTCTAGGCATCTCTCATTTACCTGCCCTTGATGGCTGGATTACTTCATTCAGTGTGACCTCTTCAGGTTCACCCACGCTGTTGTATGCATCTGAATTTCCCTGCTGAAGGCTGAATTCCATTTTATGTATTTATTGTATTACCTGTTGAAGTTGAAGGACATACAGTCTGCTTCCACCATTTGCCTAGTCGTGACTAATTCTGCTATGGACATGGGTGAATGAATACGTTTGAACCTGCTTTCAAGACTTTTGGGCATGTCCCCAGATATAGAACTGCTGGATCATGCAGGCCTATTTTCAGTTTTTCAGGAACTGGACTGCACTTTGAAGTTAAGATCTGGAGCCCTGAGGAACCATTTCTGTTGACGTGACAGCTGAAGCCATGAGCTGGCCATGCCAGGCAGATCCTATCTGTCTGTTGCAGAAACAGAAAGACATTAACATGCTGCCTATAAACAATCAGCATGGTTGCAGGGAAGAAAACACTATGCTACAGTCACGGAAAAACAATTGCAACACACATCTGAAAATGTTTCAACACAGGAACTGGAAGCAACCCTGTCCGCAGAAAGACAAAAGAAGCCAGAGTTTCTATAGAAACGGGTCAGAGAGGCCCAGATGAAGGCGGACTGAAGAGAAGAGTAAGACCGTAAGACCGATAAGGGGAAGCAAAGAAGGATGAGCAAAAGGAAGAAAAGGAAAGCAGAATTACTTTAACAGAAGAAGAAGACACTAAGAGAAACGATGGGAAATAATTTAGGGACTATGTGGACAGTCAGAGCCCCTTGTCTTGAGTCTCACACTAAGAGCAGTGGGTGGGGTATCGAATCTTTGTACATAGCTAAGAGCCCATGGCGTGGACAGTTAATAATTCAATTTTATCGTGAGTGTTTCTGCTCACTCAGATCAGAATAACAGAAGCCATCTTATGCACGTCCAAGGCTGTTGGCACGTGTTAACATGTCACACACAAGACACTAGTAAGGTGCAACATGACTACAGTGATGCCACCACCCAGGACTTTTTCTTTTTCTTTTAAATTTTGAAAGAATCTCACACTTAAAGAAAAGTTATAACTTATTTTTCTGGATCACTTGAAAATTAGTTATGAATACCATAGCCTACAATCTCTCTCTCTGTCTGTCTCTGTCTCTGTTTATCTCTGTCTGTCTCTCTCCTCTCTGTCTTTGTCTTTCTCTGTCTCTGTCTCTGTCTGTCTCTGTCTCTCTTTCTCTCTCTCTCTCTCTCTCTCTCTCTCTCTCTCTCTCTCTCTCTGTGTGTGTGCATGTGTGTGCGTGTGTGTGCGTGTGTGTGTGTGTGTGTGTGTGTGTGTGTGTGTGTGTGTATTCGCTTCGATTGCACCCAGGGCCTTGTCATGCTAGACAGGCACTATACCACTGGCCTACACTCTTGTCCTCCAAACATTTCTCTACACGATAGTAAAGTCATGCGATACAACCATAAAACAGGAGTTAACAATTATGTATTGCTACAACCTAATGTTTAGACACCATTCGAGGTTCACCAACCATTCCCCAGTGACTCTTTTTGTTTTTTGTTTGTTCCCCCAGAGCCAAAAGCTCTAGATCAGAATCAAAGCTCTGACTTTCAGGGATGACACATGGTCACGTAGAAGCCAGTTGTTCAGCACGCTTCTCCTCCCGGGTTTTGCCTCATGTTTGCTCACGCTTGCTCTCAGGTGACAGGTGCATCAGAAGCTCACACTCATGTTACCCTCTCAGGCAGTGCAGGATACTAACGGCGCTTGCCCCTGATGCTGTTACCTTTGACCTCTTGGTTTGGGCAGAACTGTGAAGCTCCTCATCTTCCTTTGTAAGTAATACACACTTGGGATCCAGAAACTCCCTGAGATGACGCAAATATCTCATTTCCCATCAAACACAGACTAAGGACTCACTGATTCAGATCAGCATGGATTCAGAGTTCCTGTTTCACTCAGCAATGTCGTTGTTTTTGATACTCCAATCATCCCAGAGTTGGAACGTGAGAGCCCCGTTAAGCTGGCTCCTAGGTCCTTTGGACCTAGCTTTCTCTTTCTTTACATATTCCATTACTTTATGGGACACTGTATCCCAGGCTCAACATCTGTTTTGAACTGTTTCAACCGAGAATCAGATTCCACAAGAAGCATTTTCTGTGGAGAATGGTACTTAGATGCCAAGGATCACACGAGGGACACACTAGGTCTTCATTGACCAGACTCCTTAAGAATCAGAGAAAGGAAACACATATGTGCACATAAAGAACACAGTCAGGTTCTTCCCTACACAACCTGAGTCCACAGCAACATCTCCAGTGAGCAGGGTTCATTCTGCTACTTCTTCCAAGACAACACAGCAATCCACGGTTATGCCCATCTTCTATCAAGCTCTGGACTGAACACAGGAATGTCCTCCTCACTCTCTGTCAGTTCTGACAATCAGCTCTGGGCCATTATGGTACCCCTCTCCCCAAGAGCTCTCCTCCAGATTTCCCCAGACTCCCAATGCAAACCCCTAATTGTTCTGCCTCACGCAGTGATTTGTAGACTGTAGATGGGTGCATGGCAGAGACATTAGGAACAGCCCAGGGTGGTGGTGACACCTGCATCCAAGCACTTGGGAAGCTGAGGCAGGAGGAATGCAATTTCCAGACGAGCCTGCACTGCACAGGGTATAGATCCTGTCCCCAAAGCACAGAACCAACCAACCAAATATATCAGATACCCCCAAATTAAAAAAAAACACAACAGAAAAAGACATTCTCAGTGTTATGTATGAACTTGAACACTTTCTATGCTTTTCATATGTGCTTTCCCCCAACACCCATTTCTTACTGACTAGCTTGCACTCTCTCTGTGGTGAAAGCACCAATTCTTTGTCATAAGTGTTTCAAGTAATTTCCTGACATCTTTGGTTTTTATGTTTTTTAATACGAAACTTTTATTTTATTGATATAGAGCACCTGAGGCCCCTGCAGCTCTTCCACAGTCTTCAAGGCCCATTGTCCCATCCGTCCTGTCTCCCCTCACCCCCAAGCTTCATTCTCTATTACCCTCTATGGGATCTCTCCATTTAGGATGATCTTGGTTTGGGTATTTATTATTCATCATGTGCGTGCGTGCGTGTGTGCGCGTGTGCGTGTGCGTGTGCGTGTGTGTGTGTGTGTGTGTGTGTGTGTGGTTTGTGTGCTATACTGATGGCGTACATGTACAGATCAGATGACAACCTGTAGGAACTGATTTCTCTTTCCACCAACTGGATCTTGGACACTGAACTCAAGTCACAAGGCTTGGCAGCAAGCATCTTTACCAGCCTCGTGGGGATGACTTTTACACCCCAACTATCAACATTTGACAGGGTCTGAGGGTGTTTCTTACTGTAGTGACAGAGTGGGGCTATGTGATTTGCCAGCAGAAGCCAGGGCTGCTGCTGACTGCCTACACGGCACAGTCCAGTCCCAATGCTAACGGTGCCTACACGGCACAGTCCAGTCCCAATGCTAACGGTGCCTACACGGCACAGTCCAGTCCCAATGCTGACGGTGCCAGGGCTTCTCTAGATTCCACAGCCACTTGGTGGCCACTCTTTCACTTCTCCCAAAACAAGACTCTGGAGAAAAACAGCTAAGAAGACAAATGTCTTTGAGGGAACTGCAGCTTTCTCTTTGAAAACAATAGATGCATAGTCAAGAAGACAAATGAAAAATACTGCCACCACCACCATCTCCACAATGAGCTCTCTGGGCTGAGTTCTCAACCCACTGTGTCCTCTGATCTACCTGTGTCTGTCAGGTCGTCAAGGACTCCGGAGCCAGTTGATCTGGGAACACAGTTAAAGGCAAGTGAGAAAGGAAGTCAATGAAAAATTCTATCTAATTCTTCTTGGGACCGTACCAGATTAAATAAAATACTAAAATATGCATATGTATACATAAATAAAATAAATATTTTAAGATAATAAAAGGCAGTATTGCAAATAAAAGCTCTGCTTTCTTGGAACTGAGATCTTAGGAAGAAATACGAAGAAGTAACATGAAGAAATTTAACAAGCTGAACCCGATGTATTGAAAGAAAGGGGATTTCAAAACCATTTTCTCTTGACACACAGCATGTATCTTGGTGCTTATAGGATTGTTATTGGCCTGCCAGAATAGTTTACTATCATTTTCACAAATACTCCATTCTTAAAGCTAAGGGTTTTTGGGATCTCATCTACCCAATCAGAGCGTTATCTCAGGAGGTCTTTGTCTTAGCTCCATCTCAACATAATCCTGTTCTTCTGACAGGCGTGACATCTGCTCTGACCATTGCTACACAGGCCTGCAACCAAGTGCAGAATCCATCCAGCAGGATGGACCTGTAGGCTGACAGCAAAGCGGCTTCCCCTTCTGCACAAGGACCAGGGGCAAAACAACATTCTTAGGACCTGTGGTTTTCAATGAGAAGCTGTGAGGCCCACTTGGAAGAGCTCTGGTGGTACCTGTCTCCTAATGAGCGATGGAGATTTACATGAGGAGCTGGAGTCCTCCCGTCCTCGGGCTTCAAAAGTCAACATGTTCTGTGAATTCCATTTCATTGTCTGCAAGCACTAACCCTGATTTGGTGTTTACAATGTTAACCCTCCATTTCAAATGCTTCTGTCTCCTTCTCTACTCATTATAAGATAGGTATCTGCTAGAAAAATAAAATGCTAATGATTTACAGCTCTAGTCAAAACAGCAGCTAATATTTATCAAGGGCTTCACATGTACCAGATGGCATTTGAACTACTTCATATGTTAAGTCATGTGATCTAGTGACAATCAGTGACACGGAGGCTCTTCTGATTGGTCCTACTTTATAGACTAGGAAACGAATCAGACAACTGATCATAAAACCCACGGTCCTAACCATTGCCCTGCTTCCCTGATCCCCATCCTTTAAAAAACATGTTCCAGGAAAGGCGCAAAGCTACACAGGGAAACCCTGTCTCGAAAAACAAACAAACAAACAAACAAAACAACAACAACAACAAAAACAAAAAACCATTATGCCATGGGTTATGCTTTATGCTTAAAGAACTGTTATTTTTGTCTATTTGTTTGTGTGGGTGGGTGACTGCCTGCGTGTGTGTGTGTGTGTGTGTGTGTGTGTGTGTGTGTGTGTGTGTGTGTTTAAAGACAGGGTCTCCTGTAGCCTGGGTTAGCCTTAAATTTGCTATATAGCCAAGGCTGGCCTTGAACTCCTGACTCCTGGCCTCTGCTTCCAAAATGCCAGGATTCCCAAATGTGGGATTACGAACATGGACTACCATGCCCAGCTGCTGCTTTGGGCTTTCTTTTCACTTTTGGAGGTTTTTTGTTTTTATTTGTATTTTGGTTTGCTTGCTTGTTTTACTGAGAATTGAACCCGGGACCTTGCCTCACAGGACAGTGTGTTACGACTGAGCTACATCCTCACCACTTAAGAACTGTTGTCTTTGATGGGGAAGGAAACGAGAGTTTCTGCCAACCTTGACAAGGCTTGATAGACTCTCAGACTCCCACGGCCCCTTCTCATGAAGGCTAAGTACGTGAGCATGTGCTCAGCAGCACTTGCAGGGTGTCCCCAGCTCAGTTCTTTGTAGGTCTATGAAACTTAATGTCAACTTAAATGCAAAAGAAGAGCGAAAGAGAGTACCATTCATTTGTGAATATACCCTGTAGCAGATCTCAATGCCAACCTGAGGAACCTACCCAAAGCTTACCAAGGCCAGGTGGAAGCTCCTACTACCACACCTCCATCCACCTCAGGCCAAGGTCAAAAGGTGCTTTAACCCTTGCTGAAACCAAAACTACCACATTAAAAATCCTTAGGCTTGGGAGTATAGGTCAGCAGTAGGGCATGAGCTTTGCACGTGTGACCCCAAGCAAGCACGGGAACTAAGCAAGCATCGAGTCAATCTTCCTGTGCAGAGGGCACAGTCTCAATCCTGGTCCCCCACTGTTCCACGGAGACCATCTCAAGGCAGGCTGTGGGTAAGCAATGGAAGACTGAACTCTACTCAGAAAAGGACTTCGGTTCATGGGCTTGGATTCCTACATCCAGAAAAGTACTTGTCGATCAACAAAGCCCTCAATCTACTACACAGGCCTTTGAGGAAAGCTGAAGCAGGGCCTACCAGGAGATGCTTAGGGGAGGCAGGAAACTCATTTACCCATCACTGTATTATTGATCACCACCTACACATTCTGATATAGTAATTAATCACTCCACTGATGAAAAGCCACCCTGGTCTTACAACATTATTGCTTTCTCAGCGATATAGGCAAATATTACGCAGATCAAGTTTTTGTTTGTATATATATTTTTTTACTTTTCAGCACATCAAAACCTACTGAAATGGAAAATAGAAAAATGAAATTGTCATTTCACTGTGATACCAAGAACGAGGAGGTATCAGCCTCCTTGGTAAGGGTCGTCTTTTGTGGCCACTTCGCGTCTGCGAACTCTTCACAGAATTGACTCCTGAGAGGTACCCCAAATTATTAAACAATCAAGGTTTCCTCTTCTTGGTCTTGAAGGTCACTGGGAGTTAAAAAAATGGATTCCAGCAGTAAGATCAACTGAGAATTTGGATTCTGGATCTTTTAAAAGCAAGCACAAGCCTATCTACACGACAGGAGAACTGAAACCCAACGCCATTTTCAAGACGGTAGCTGCTGGGTGCCCAGCACCAGTTCCTATACAGACAGACCTCAACCTCTTTGCACTAAAGAGGTCGTTAAAACATCGTTAAATCAGGTTGGCTCTTGAGCATTACAATGCACGCATCACAGACATCTTTTCATAAGTATCTGTGGACAAAGGGGTTCATTCTAGGAATATTTGTTACTGTGAGAAATGAGAGGATTAGGCCTCTCTGTGGGGAACTGGTTACATGAATCAGTGCAGGGTGAAAGGTTCAGAATATGGGTTCAGGAGCCCTACATCTTGGGGTTTACATTGCCAACTGTGACACATACCAATGGTGCCACCTTGAACAGTGACATGTCCTTGAACCTTAGTTTTGTTATCTGTATATAAAGTACAATGCCTGACAAATATGAGTTCAGTAAATTAGCAATTATTATCAAACCATGTAATGCATATGCTATGCATGTGAACATATTTAAAAACAGAGAGATGTATCTATTAGCATGCAGACATGACCTTGAATCTTTTTTTAAGGCAGATTCTCCTGTAGGCTGAGCTGATACTGAATTTATATCGCAGAACATGTCCGTGAACTTCTGATCCTTTGGCCTCCACTTTCTGAGCGCTGTGACTACAAGCATGTACCACCATGCCCAGTTGATACGCCACTGGGTAGCAAACCCAGGGCTATGCTAGGCAAACATTGGAGCAACCGAGTCTTAAATCATTTTGGAATCAAAAATTCAAGTTGTAAATCATAATGGATATAAAAACTCTCCATGTGTGAGTGGAAGGTGGACAGGGACATGTCTTAAATTACTACAGTAGACCCTGGGAAAAAGGAACAGTGGAAAACCAGAAGGCTCTCACGTTTAACCCTTCCATGATGCTCTCAATAGGAAAACAACCTCACTATCAATCTGAGCTCTAAATTTTCTCATCTAAATGTTAATTCTGAGAAAAAACTGTTTATTTCCCTTTCTCCTAAGGACAGATAAAATCCAGGAAGAATGAGGCGGCTCTGAAGCATATGCTCTATTTCCCCACGGATACTCTCTCGGCTCCTCAGTCAGGACCCTCTCCATCGGGACGCAGGAAGGCCTTGCTCCTGGCTGGCTTCAGGCTCCATGGAGAAAGAGAACAGCTAAGGGGATGTAGTGCTGGAAATGAAGGAAGCATGAGCCAGCCGAGGGCCTTGGTGGGGAGCTCTGTGTGTCTGCAGGAGTACAGCCATCTCAACCTAGCCAATGGACAACAGAACATTAGCAGAGCAAGCTCTAGCCAGCGAATAGGTGTCTTGTCGCTACATTAAAAATTCAAAGCTCTGAGAGACAATACTGAATGTCTGGGAATGACCAGTGGAACTGCCCGAATCACCCTGGCTTCCTTCCACAGTTTCACCAGGAATGTGTCACTTTGTCATTTTCCAAAGTCATGACTCCTTTAGGATTGCCAAGGAACAAAGCTGTACATTTGGTTCTTTTCTGTGCATCTTTCTTAAAGATGATGAGGAGGAGGAATTGTTCAACTTCGGGGGCTGGACTCCTTTAGAAAATGAAGCCATGCCTTTCAACTCTGATACAAAGAGAAAGACAGAGAGCAGGGGGGGGGGGCTGGGGGGGGAGGGAAGGGAAGCACACTACAGAGGAAAGGTATGCCTCTCTACTTTCTAGCTCTTAATGTTGAGTAAATTGCTTGACTTGACTTTGGACCACCTCCTAGATTACTCTAAGGATGATCTGGACACATAAAACATTGCCAGTGCTTAGTGCCTGCTAGCTAGTGTTTCAGAGACACCTGTGTATGGCAGATATTGGCCACTCAGTAAAAATAAAGGAACTAATGATGCACTTACTACTTTGAAAATACTGTCCCTATCAGATGGGAGGGGAGAAAATAAGAAAATACAGAGGTCATCAAACTTATACCAACTGTCTTAGCCAGCTGATCTTGGGATTAACTTGAGGTTTCACAAACCACTGGCCAATATTCTTCAGCCATATTATACAAGAGTCTGCTTTCTGATATGACATGAATAGAGGAATGATTCTAGAATACTGTCATAGAGAACAACGTATCTTCAACTTTTTCCAGAAAAAGAGAAAACCCAGTATAATCTCGATGGGAAGGCAGGGAGACTTTTTGCAGACAACATCTGGAAAGGAACTACTGACAAGGCTGACCCAGGGGCCAGTACAAAAGCAACAGATCACCCTGAACGTGGATGCGCTGTTCAAAAGGCTCTGTTCTTTGCCGCTTACAGGTGTGTTAAAACATAGAGATGCATAACATCTCTCTGCCAATGAGAAACACCAGGGATGGCAAGGGACCTGGTCTCCCAAAAATTAACTGACTGAATCACGGCCAGAATCATATTAGGTCAAAGAGCCTGTGACTCTGGAAATGCTAGCTGTGTGTCCTGAATATTAACGCTACCACGGAAGTCACTCAATGCATCCTGAGATGGGGGCACAGGCCTTGAACTCAGCAACACACTGTCTTAACAATGGTGGTGAGCAGAATCTCTCCCTTGTCATCTGAGTGGATTTATGATTAGACTGGATAGAGACATAGCGATGTCAGTGACAGGAAGCCGTGAATTTGTAATAACTTCAGGAACTGTCTGCAGATATCTCAGGGGCTCTTCAGGGAGCCATCCCTTAAAGGAGATTACTTGTTTTGCCAAAAATAATGAAGTAAAATAAAAATCATAGTCCTTTCTCTGCCCCCCCACACACTCCCACCCCACCTTGTGAGAGTCCCCACAGAAGAGGCATAAAGAACTCCTAGACTGTCGTTGAAATCATGTCTCATAACTGTCCAAGTTCTACCTATAGGAAACACACTTTGGCCACAGAGCTCTGAAACTACAATCAAACAAAATTATAGTTTTCCTTCTTTTCTTGGGGAGATGACAGGCTAGGTTTTATTTTACCTTTTTAGATGCATCTTTGACCGCTCCTACAGATAAAACTTAATCCCGCTCAGCATGCAGACTCAAGCAGCTCCTCGGATCTCTACCTTCATGTTCATGGTGGCCAATCACGTCTGAAATCTGAAAAGAGTCCCATAGAGACGCGTCTACAAGGCCCCACTGTCACCAAGCCTGCTGCATGGGCTACAAATTCATAGGCACACACAGATTATCATTTATTTACCATGTACCATTAATGACGTGATCTTAAAAACCCTTACCAAACATCTTGACTACAGTTTCAAGAGTGGAAAGGTTCCATCAAATGTTACATAAACCTGACAATAAACCAGACAGAAGCGAGACATTGTAAAAGAAGCAAGATGGGCTTGCACGTGTGTTGTTAAGCAGTTCAGTGATGCACAGAGCACTGGGCGGCAGCCTCAGAATATTATTTGAAAATCGCTGATATCTCCTAAGTTTCTTCCTCCCAGACAAAGCTAAATGTGGGATTGCCTATTGTACAAGGAACTTACTGTTACATAATGAAGGACTGAGACTAGAATGTCTTCTCCATGCTTCGAGCAATGGCTGGTGGCTCTATAATACAGAGTCCCCACAGGGAATCACATCAACAGACATCACAGGCATGGCCATCCTTGCAAGAGAACACAGTAAACAACCTTAGCACCAACTGTCATCTACCAGCCAGAAAGAAAAGTACAAGCTGAGACAGAGCAACCTCTGGAATCTTCTTTACGTGTTTATTAAATATTGAGATCAGAGATGGAATTAAATGTTAATGGAGGAAAATCCATTACTCCAATACAAACAACACTGACCTCTGGGAGGCCAGTTACATTGCAGAGGACGTGGCTTCAAGTCTTTGCAGCCGTAATCACAGAATCAGGCTCTTGTCACTCTAGCTTCATTTCAGTCTGTAGGGACCGAACTGAAATCAACCATTTGAATTCAGAAACAATATTTAGGCTGCACAAAGCCGAGTGGTAACCATCTACCTTGATTAAAAAACTCTGGAACAGAGGGGCCATTTCCTGCAGGAGCATAAATTACATGGCCTCTAAAGCTACACTGAATCTTGCCGCCATCGTGTGAAATTTGTTGGCTGTAATTTTCTCAGACTGTCAAACAAGAATCTTTCCCTTTTGCTGGGGGAAAAAGAGAAGTAGACACAAAGCTAGCGGTTCCATATAGCTGTCCAGGCAGATTCGACTGACCAGACATGAAGTGTTAATGAGGAAATGTTGGCCAGACAGAGAATGAGCCCTCTTCTCCCACGGGGCACCTGCCTGTCAAGATGTCACCCAGAAGTGGCCCTCTAGATTACAGGCAGAGGCTGCAACACAGCACATCTCACAAACAGAAACACTCACAGCTCTGCACTGTGGCAGCTCCTGATCAGATCATCTGCCCCCAGGAACATCCTGCTCTCCCCTCTCCACCACATCTCTATCCCCTCCCCAGCAGTGACTGATAGCATCTGCCTTCCTGAGAGCTGCCAGTCACTAGGCTGCCTGTGCCAACAGCGGTCCCGGCAGAAAGAAGGGCAGCTGGGCATAAAAAGATGGAGAATCAGATTCAGATCCTTGATTCCTTGGGCAAACACTTCCTGCCACTCAACCTCTCACAAAGACAAGATCCCAAGGCTCTTCGCCTTGCCTATCATTAAAATGTTAAGAAGCTTATGACCATAGAGTCTGGCATCTCTTCGCTGGCTTCCAACTCCTGAGTGAAAATTCAACACAAAACATATGTCCACAAATTCACCTCCTCGTTTTTACTGATTTAAGGTCAGGTGAAAACAGAACCATCACTTTCTGTTCCAAACACCATTATATGTGAAAAGTCACATATTGTATAGCACAGTCCTCTACTGGAAGAGGTATAGAGTGAGAAGGTCAGACAGATCTCAGGTCAAGTTTTAAGTCATACAACTGACTTGCTAGCTCACCTTGAATAAAGTGACTACTGTAGGCTTGTTTTCTCACTTATAATTCAGAATTAAAAAGGCAATAACATACTTCTTAGGGTCAATGCAAGCTGCATGCCATCAGTTTGTTTCGTGTTATCACAAGGAAATATCTGACGCAAGCCAACTATAAAGAAAAGAGCGTTATTTAGCTCACAGCAAAGCACAGGTTATGGTGAGGGATGCCCTGGCTGTATCATCTCATGGTGGATATCAATGGCTGGAATGGTGTAGGAAGAGAAGTCACGGGTATCACAAAAAGCACAGAGGCTGGCATCCTACCATCCTTTCTGATAACTTACTCCCCAAGGTCTCCTGCTAAGACACACTTCTTAGATATTGTATCAACTGTCACCCTAGGGACCAAGCTCCCAATATAGGAACAAAAAACAAACCCCAGCACATTAAATGTGCAACGGCTATACCACCCCCAAGTCTTGAGCATGTACCCCAGAAAATGAAGACTCAGGTTCCCACAAAACCTCCCCAAAAATATTTAGGAACTCCATTTGCAATAGGCAAAAACTGGGAGCTAAATGAAAAACGGGGAAATGGCCGCCCCAAAAAATGGTTGAGGAGAAGGGTTTTATTGGAACTCTGAGGGACAGAGCATATGGCCAAAATGGCTGGTTTACATAGGAATCAGAAGCTGCAGGAAGGAAAGCGAAGCCCAGCCCCTGGGCTGGAAGGTAGGGTAGGGAACAGGGTGAGAAGTGCTACGAGGAGCCGCAGGTACTGAGTAAGGCTTGTCTTGGTTCCTTTGGAACTTGACAGAAGAGACCCAGGTGCACTCCACTGGCGGAAACTGTGGTCCATCCAAACCATGGACTACTCCTTAGCAACGAAAAGAACAGACTGGCTATATGCAAGAGCTGGAGTGAACCGCCAGAGAATTCTGCCAAAGGTAAAGTTCATGCTAAACTTATTACGCGCTCTATTTTCTTTTATTTATATAACATTCTTGAAAAGACAAAAGTGGAAAATGGATCATAGATTCCTAATTTTTAAAGCTGGAGTGGTGTGCCCGGACACTGGGCACAGCTCTAAGAGGGCCACATGAGGGACATTCCCAGTGATGGACATGTCCTATCCATGGCAAGATCCTGATTGAGATACTATATGCCAGTTTTCCACAATGTTGCCACGGGGGCTGAAGATGTTGCTGAGGAGTAGAGTGTGTGAACACAGCATGTGTGAGACTCTGCTTAGCATGTGTGAAGTCCTGTATTCCTAGCATGACATTAAAAAACAGAGACAAAAATGCAACCTCTTTAGGAAACTAGATAAAAGGTCCAGAGATTTCTCTCTATTATATCTTATAAACACATATGAATCTGTAAGTACCTCAAAGTAACAGTTCTAATTCACAGAAATAAAAAAAATCTATATATTTCAGAAGATCACTGCAGTGACTAAATGATACATGGAACTGAATGATATTTAAGCAGCTATTAAATATTATATGGAAAATTGCCAAGCACAATCAGTCCATGGCAGTAACAGATTCACAAATGCTCTTCAAGACACCCCCTTCAAGAAGTTGTAAACAGATTGCATGTGTTCTCAGGGCTTTACTTCTGGACCAAATGACACTAACTTCACAAAAAGGGTCTGATCCTAATACAAACACTCCTTGACGCATGGGCTTTTCTGGAAATCTGGACTTTGGAGGAGAATCAAACCACACTCCCATGACTCAGTGATTTGGATTCCACCAATTTTCCTCATCAAATATATGCATGTGGCTGAGGGGATGGCCCAGCAGGTAAGAGCACTTGGACACAAGCATGAGGATCTGAGTTTGGGTGCCTGGCATCAAGGGTGTGGCCATGGGCATATGTTTAACCCTAGTATTGTTGGGAGCAGAGACTGGATGGTTTCTGGAGCTTGCTGGCTGCCAGTCCAGCTTCAGGTTCAGTGAGCAACACCATCTCAAAGGAATGAAGCAGGAAGGGGTAAGAACAGGACACTTGAAGCCCTCCTCTGGCCTCTGCACACATAGAGACATGCATACCAACCTACACATGCATAACACACACACACACACACACACACACACACACACACACACAGTGTGAATAGTAGAACTGGCTGCAGGGATAGTAACACAGTTTGCCGAAAACCACAGTCACAAGAGAAGAATCAAAGCCAAGACTTAACTAGTCTGTTCTTTTGTGTCAGTGAAGAACGAGCATAGACTGTGTGAACCAGGGTCTTCGGTGCTCAAACACTCGCACCTAGCTGAGGAGAGGGAGCAAAGGGGAGAACGGGCCTGTGGAGCACACCTGCAGAGAGGGATGAGGGTGTCTGGCCTGGATCAGAGTGGGCGGTGTGGCTGAAGTAGGCAGAGTGAAGGAGGAGCGCAGAAGTTCTAGATGGCGTGTGGACAACTTGATGGCACACGACCATGGCCTTTCAGGGGCTGTGGCAATCCACAGGGCTCCGCTGATGCAGCACAGCACCCCCATTCCCAGAGACCTGTGCCCTCTCCTGGCCCATGAAACACCAGTGAGTCTGTGGAAAGTTCCTGGTTATGGAAAGAGAAAATACAGACAAAGAAAGATACACACACACACACACACACACACACACACACACACCATCCTATTTCCCCCAACATGTACACAATGGGCCATAGAATGGATAGCTTCAAAAACAAATCTTAAAGCAACCTCTCTGACTACTAGGTCACCATCTAGTATATGTAATTATCAGAAGGTCCAATTTAAACTCGTCAATTCTAAATTAGGACAGAAAAGTCTTCATTCCAAAATTAACAGGGTAAATAATTTTTTTTCACTGACCCAAATCTAGCAATCTGCCATGTTGATCTCTTCTATAACCTTGTGCTTGAGAAGCATATGTTTTCAAAATGGCATTTACTATACAAAGGCCTCCTCCTTAGGAGCCTGCCAGCCACGTTTCTCCGACTTGTGGTAGATGGAAAGGAAACAGGATCCTGGCCACTTAGCACAGGTCCCAGGTTGCCTCTCAGTGCACTTATCAAATGAGCCCTTTGACCAACTCCTGCAGCAGGACAGGCTGTCGCTTCCTGAGGTGAGCTACTGACAGACAGATGCATCTGAGTCACATTAATTGGAACCTCTTGTCACAGGATGGCCGCGTTTCCATTTCTCTGCAGCAGACTTACGTGCTGCTCCTGGGCCCTGGCAGGTGTGGGGACCTCGTCTCTGATTGCCTATATCCCCCATCTACTTTCCTTGCCTGTTTTCCTACTGCAAGCAATTATAACTGAAAATCGGCGTGCAACATGTGCTCATTCATATTCAGTTCCTTCCACTTCTGGCAAATCTTGACGAGAGAGAGAGAGAGAGAGAGAGAGAGAGAGAGAGAGAGAGAGAGAGAGAGAGAGAGAGAGGAGAGACAGATTTGAAAAATGCACATTTGTCCCTGTTTTGGGGTCCTCTGTATTGTCTAAATGTTTGCTTGTTGATGATATACAACTTGTTCTATATGTTCTATATAAAAATAAATATCCAAAGACCGTGTGAACAACAAAAGTGAGTATTGTAAGCGAGACGAACATTCCAATACATCAGGACATAGGTAGAAACAACTGGATTAGCTGGGCCTGCAATGCAACAGTCTAAAAATACCCAGCACCACTATTTCCGGAAGGTTGAGGAACACAGAGATTCTGAGTTAAGCATAGATGCGACAAGGCTAGGGCGTGGGCAGATGGGTCACAGCTTGTGCACGAAGCCACCAGAGCCATCACACCACAGTGGCTCTGCCAACAGTCTTGCAGATCTCATCTGAGAAAACACTTTCCAAAAAACATCTCCATTAGAGGTTCTGATGAAAAGTGATGTGAGACGTAACCAAGCAGGCTGTAAGATTTCCTTCACTTTTCGTTGGAGAATGAATAACATGGATGATCCTCTCTCTCTTAGGGGTTTCTATGTCCAGAGACATCAATATTACCTCTCTTTGGGTTTTACTTTCTGTGTCTACAAAAAAACCACATTCAGGTGTTCCTCTCCTTTTCCTTTTTACACAAGTAACCACACACCATGTGGCAGATGGGAATTATCTCTGTACTCTTATCACAACAGCTCAGTGTTAACTTCACATGAAGACACAGAGCTTCTCCATTGTTCTGCATGACTTCATAGTGTTTCAAGAAATGTCGGGAACAGCATAAGTACTGATGGACTGATGGATGCTCAGATTATCTCAAGTCTTTTCCTGTTGCAAATTAAGGTGTGGTTAATGTCTTATACATCTGTCACTTCCTGTATGTGAAAAATAACTGTAGGATAAATTCCTTTACATGTAACTGCTGAGTCAAAGAGCATTTACATACCTCTCCCTCTCCCTCCCTCTCCCCCACTCCTCTCTCCATCTACCTTTTCTGAATAATACTTGTTTCTCTGTACCCTTACTGGTACAGTTTGCTACCAAGCCGCCTTTGTCCTTTGCCAAGCTCACCAGTGAAAGTTAAGATCTCAGTAGAGCTCTGTTGGTGCCGCATTTGTTTTAAATGGACTTCCACATCCTTCCATCTGTGTCCCTGGAGGCTGACCCCTCAGCACAGCATCACCATGGCTTCCTGTCCGGGAGCTCCTGGGAGACACCAGCAAGGGACTGACTGGCATGTGGGAGGAGGGAAGAGCCCCAGGTATTTCTTGCCTGCTCAGCTCGTTTTGGTTTCTATTGAGGAGCTACCTGGCGCTGGGGTCACAGCTCCTGCCCTCCCCTACTCCAAATTTCACTAGTCCAGGACTGGTTTCTCAGGCCCAGAAACTGTAATGGGGTCCCGCTCTGTTGGTCCCTGTTGGTTCCTACTCTGTCCCTCTTACCTTTCCTTTACATTTCTACATTTTAATCATTTGGAGAAAACGTGTGCCCTGTGTTGTCTTGCTGAGATAATATACCGCCCCTCCCACCCACTTTTCTATTGGGTTGTTGACTTGTCCATCATCAGCTTACAGAGGGAGGAGTCCACTATCCATTGGCTCCAGGGTTATGATGTCACAGTGGGCTTGTCATCCAATACTTTTTAATGTTACTATTTTAAATATAGTGGAATTTATCTGCTATTTACGGCTTTTGGTTTTATATCACATTTAGAAAGAGAACAAGGAGTTTGAAAAAGTACAAGAACCTCAAGGAAAGAAAATTTACCCTGAACTGAATCCACGAGCCCAAGATTCTCAATGAGATCACGACTCACCCTTCTAGGGCTTACTTAGGGGGGAGTCAACTCTCAACAAACCCTTTCACTGAAGGAGAGCAACACATGAAACAGAGCGAATACCTGGCTGAAGCAGAAGTCCCCAGCCCCCCAGAACCCCAAGGATCCCCTCGACCTCAAAAGACACTGTTCTATATGAGTACAAAGGATTTTAGAAGTTGACAAGACAATTTCTAATTCATATCTGGATCAAAACTCCTAGAATGTTCAATAATTCTACCACCCCTTTCCCAGTAGCTTCCCCCCCCCCCCATCAGAAACTAGGTTGTGTCTCCTACAGTTCTTGAGAGGATGCTCAGTGTCTCCATCTCAGCCCCAAATCTGATGCCTGCGGGAATTTGCTCCAGAGTCTAAGGGCTCTTTGCTTGAGTTTGTGATTGTCTTCTACAAGTTAAAAACAAATACCTTTGTGAATCTTCTGATCCGTAGAAAGACATGAAAAGTAAAATATTATCAACTTAAACACCTATTATTTAGACAAAGTCAAGACTTTCTCTTAGAGAAACATTGGGATACCCAAGTCTCCCTCTGGGGTTCAGTATCTCATGTCATAAGGAGAAGAAGGTACAGGTGAAGGACAAAACATAGATGGGGAAATCTGAAGCTTTAACATGACTTTGCACCCTAAACAATACAAATAGCAACAGGAAATAGCAAATCTAGGTTTCTTACTTGAGTTATTTTTTAGTTGCTTTGCCTTACTCTCCATGGATAAGCATATGTAGATGGATATTTTGTATGTCTCTTCATCCAGATGTAAATGTGTGTATGCAGATATAAGCCCATGAAGTCCCATAAACTGCCTACAAAATTCAAATTAGAAAACATGCATTTACCAAAGCCAATACATGAAGTCAAAGCAGCCATATGAGCTCTTTTGGCATTGCCATGACCACAACACTCAATGGAAGCAACGTAAGGGAAAGAAGGTTCATTTGGGTTCTGAGTTTCCAGAGTCTGTCCCAGTGGTAAGGAAGGACAGACAGCCCAGTTGACAGCAGTGGGGGATGGGGGGTGTCGGCTGCTCACACAGCAGAGCAGGATGCACAGGAGTCCAGAACAGTGACCAAGCTATGACCACCAAAGTCCTGTGCCTAGTGACCTACTACCAGCTAGGTCCCTCAAAAAGATTCCACAGCCTCTCAAAATAGCACCCTCAGGGGAATCAGCATTCAAAACATGGTCTGTGGGAGACGTTCCAGATTCAAGCCCAACAGTAGTGAGGGTAGACACAGGCTCTGAGGTAGAAGACAGACAATGCTTATTGGTAAGCACTGGATCCATGAGTCCAGGAAGCCTCTGGAATGTCACCATGTTGTTGCTATGCCTTTAGTCCTCAGACTGATGATATTCACAAACTTGCCAGAGACCTGATATGGCCATTAACTAATTGCTTCAAGAAAGTCTACCAAGCAACTAATTTGTAAGACTACCCTGTGAGATTAAAAGAATAGTAGTGACTGGTGATAGTTCAGTGGGGGCACAAAATGACAAGCAACAGAGCTACCCACTGGTAAAGAGAAGTGGGGGGTGGGGTGAGGGTGGGGGGAGTGGTGTCTTCTCAAATGAATAAGCCATGTGTGAAAGGAGACAAATTCACGGGTTCGATCCTTTCTGTTGGCTACTCTTATTATATTTCAGAGGCCGAGATCAGTCCTGAGAGTTCTCAATATCTTACTACCATATCAGAAGAGGTACAAGAAGAAAACAGTAGTTGAACCCAAATTTGACAAAATAACATAAATCCAGAGTGGATCGAACAGTACCATTGTCTACGTTATAGCAAAGTTCCAATATGATCAACGATTATGTAACATCAAGACCTTTTTGAGTAGGATAAAGCTGAACTTATTCACTCAACCTTAAAAGATCTGACATGGAAACAGAATGACTATTCACTTTTCAAACAGATGCAATCTCGGACCCTCTGACCCACTGTCAAACACGTTACCCATCATCTACAAATAGATGCTCTCTGACAATTTGGGGGGGTGTCCTCTTTAGGATATTTACTGCATGACATACACAATCAGAATATTATAAATGTACAGAGATTAAAATAGATGTAGTAGATAAATGGATTTAACTTTCTCCAAGCAAATGAGTTAAAGGCAGAGGGATGCTGTTGGGAATATAGTTTCCTGGCACTGACACCCCACCATCACAGTACATTCATGAGTCACCTCCTTGCACCCCATGACCACAGACACCAGGGCACATGGTGCTTCTTTCTTTTTATACAGACACTCACTTGAGACCGGAATGGGGCTCACCCATTGCTTCCCTGCTCTTGGGTAAAACATCTCAGTGTTCCCTTCCAATACTATTTTTCTGGCAGAAATTTACAAGGTTAATCCAAAACTCTTGACCCCAGAGAGAACAGTAATCTGTGTTTAGGCACGCCAGGTCCAGTGCTTGGGGCTGTAACAGTGGCCTGACCGGATGAGAGCAGCAGTTTCAAACTGAATTACTCAGAACCTCCCAGGCCTGATAGGTTGGGGGGAGGGTTCACAGAGGGAGAGCAACAAGGCTCCTGGGGGCCCCTCTCCTCTCAGAATACCCCAAAAGAATCTATATATTCTTTCCAAAATGACAGAATGGACCCCTATACTTTCTTTCATTAAAAAAAAGAGAATATTTCAAAGGTGATGGAGGGGTCATTAAAATATTCTGAAAATGCACACACTTCTGGGTTTCTAAGTTCTGTGGTCTACATGCTATTGGCTCTATTGTACAGTAATATTTGCTGCTTAGCATTTTGTTTGAAAGTCACATGAAACACTGCATATATGGCCAGCAAGAGCAAGGCAGAAGGCCGCACGCGTTCTACCGCTGACGTCCAGGGGTTGAAGAACTCGTGGTAGGACAAGTATAGAAGACTAGGTGAGGACAGACAGTCAGAATCTCCACAAAAGAAAAGCTCAGATCTTCCCCTCTCTCTCTTCCCCGAATGTGGTTTTGAAAAAAAAAAAAATTGAAGAGATCAGAAGACAACATTTCATGGATGCTGAAACGCACACAACATCTTTCCAGGCTCACACAGCACACTTCTGGTTATCTTGTTTGCTCAGCGTTGAATTTTTCTGTGAAAAAGAGTACACATGGGTGTGGGTGGATGTGTGCTCTCATGCAAACATACCCTGCCTTGGTGGGGCTTAAGCATCCATAAAATAAGCCGGCAATGATTATACTCTCTAGGCAAGGCATCCTAAAGGGAGAGCATATGAGCCGTTCACAGTCAGAGGAGGTGGGCCTCCACGTCCACCTGACTCCAAACGCCAGACTCTAACTACAGAAAGGAACAAGCAAGGTGCCTGTGTGGTGTAGGGTGCACAGGAAGAGAAGATGGGCAGCCACCACATCTCTATCTTTAGTCCTTGTGTGAATCAGGCTGGGCACTTGTCACCTTCTCAAACATTAAAGAGCATCTGTAACATGCTCCTCCTAGTTAATATGGCTCGGAATGGGGGAAGCAAGGACTGGAAACAAATAATATGCTAAGAGTAAAGCAGAGGTGGGAAAACACACAGGTTTCCAAGTGAATCCACACTTTAGGAACCATACATTGCTCACTTCAGCAACACGAATACTAAAGCTGGAAACACACAGAGATTAGTGTGGCCCCAAGCCCAAGAATGACATGAGAATCCATGAGACTTCCATACTTTTGCTACAGTTAGACAAGAGGAAGACACAATCATCATGTGCTAATGCACCAGTGTGGCTGTAGAAATGGATTTTTATAGAATAAAGAAAAATCCTAATAGCCTGAGTGTCCTAACACGATTTCCAAGGCATGCTGGGAACTTTTTCTCTTTTTCACACCTCCATGTTTTGTTTTGGTTTTGAGACAAGGTCTCATGGGATATCCTTGGCTTAGCCTGGAACTCATGGAGATCTGTTTACCTCTGCCTCAGGAATACTGGAATTAAAGGCATGAATGGAGATTTGCCCCCTGGAATATCTCTGCTTGGTTTTTTACACCCTTAACTACATATAAATAAATACACACCGACATATGCATGAAGCCACACATTTAAGTATTGAACTTGTGAATTAACTCTGCTCTATCCACTATCCTCAATGTTAAAAGAGGACTATGGAAATAAAAACATTTAACAATTTTGATATTCCTCACAAAATTCCATAATTTACCAAGGTCCAACTATACACTGTTATCATTCAATTAAATAAATATTGCCATCATATACTACACAAAATGAAGAGATATTTACATATTCAAAAACAACAACAACAGCAAAAATGTTTGAATAGCACAATAGATATTCAGGGTGGTCCAGAAAAGAAAACTAAAGCAGTACGAATATTTAAACTATGTCTTGAGGTAGGATCAACACGAGCAAGCCAAGATGATTATTTTAATATGGAGGAGATGGGGCTGAAACATGGAAATAACTCAACAGGACACGTGTGCAGTTCTCAACCTCTGGACAGATGATGGGACAAAAAAATAAACACAACATGTTCTCCTCAGGGCACAGGCTTGTGGTGAAGAGCGGGGCTGGCTTGGAGCATGATGCTGGATGATAATTTGATAAATGCTGTTTACCTTTAAAATGTGATTAAACAGCATTTATAATGAACATACTTGGGAATGATGAATAATGTATCATATGAGCAGTAAGGGATAACAGAAAGTGATTGTTGGAGAGGCTCGATTTTCCCTGGCAGCTGCCCAAAGCCATGGCTGGATGTATTTTCCTTTCTCATGCATGCAGAAGTTAGAACTCCGCCAGAGGCAAAATCTAAGTGCCGAGGGTGGAGGGCAGAATGATTCCTCAAAGAATTTCCAGGACTGCCAGCTGAAATCAAACCTGGCCCCACCCCTCGTCAGGCACGGTCAGGATTACCCATAGTGCTGTGGGTTCCCTATGCACCCAGGACACAAGGGCAGACCTTACCCTTGAGCTCCGCTGTCTTGGAGAACTCAGGAAGGTTCTCTTGAACCTTGTTTAGTCCACAGTTTCTATTTTAAAGACAGGAAACCATTCCCTAAAATAATGTCCTACTTTTTTCTAACTTGAAACCTGCACACATAATTAGACACAGACTTAATTTGAATTGATTCACTGTTTATTTTTCTAAATCAAAGGAAGTTCCTTTTTTTTAAAAAAAAAAAAGTTACTAGATTTATTTCTTAGATCAAGTTATAATGGCTTACAGGCCAACGAACAGGAGATAACTCATGTTCTAGCAATATATGCCAACCTGACACTTTAGGAATCAAGAAAAAACTATTTAGGGAGGGGTCAGGCTCTGCCTTTTGCTCAGTAGAGACGCTAGAGGTCATGGGTCACTGAGGGAAAAAAACACACGTGCAAACTGATTTCCAGCCCTCCGTTTACCAGGACCAGTTTGATGAAGAGCTGGTTGTCTGGTCAGAGCTGGCAGAGCGTAATGAGGTCCCATATGTACACGAACACAACAGACCAGGTCAGTAAGTCAGGCTGGTAAAAAGCACTTAAGCAGGGAAGATGAGAAAAATTAAGCATGATAAGGACAATCCAGCAGAACTCAACAGCAAACATCACAGTCAGGGTGAAATGTCACAGCCAATTTTACTAAAGTAAAAAATTTGATAAATGACTGCCAAAATATGGTGCCAAAGGGTCTGTCTGATGTAGAAAGTTATTTAAAATAAATATAAATATGCAGGCAGTATCTTTACAAATAAGATTACATACTTTGAAAATGCAATTCTAATGAAAAAAATACTAGTGAGAATTTACTCAGTCCATAGGTTTAAGATAATTATACAAAAATTAGCTTTTGTGAATACTAGAAATAGCTAAAGGCTCAAATGAAGAAAAAAACCTTTAAAAAACTAACATATATCATAAGATATGTAGGATAGATTTAACAGAAACTATATGCCAATGATATTAAAAAACAGAAAATATCACTGAAGAATATAAAAATTAGATGAACAAACATGTTCCCAAAGAAGAAGTAATCCCCTAAAATATCAAGCTTTCTAAAGTTAATAGATAAAGTGAAATAGGAAGAATCTTATATAATTTGTTGAAGTAATTTTAAAGTTCATCTGCAGCAACATCCATTCAGATGCGTGGGAGTGCCTTCCTAGATATTAAACTTCCTGTCAGTCATGTAGAGAAATGAAAAAGAAATGATTAGGGTTGGGCTTTGAGCTCAACGGTAGAGTGCTTGCCATATATACACACCCACAAAGATGAGGTAAATAAAGAGGTCAGGTAAAAAATTTTAGATAGGAAAGATAAAACGGTGAGGCTGGAGGGATGGCTCAGTGGTTGGGATCACTGGCTGTTCCGCCAGAGGACCCGGGTTCAATTCCCGTCACCCACGTAGTGGCGCACGACCATCTCTAACTCTAGTCCCCGGGATCTGACGCCCTCTTCTGACCTCTGCTGGCACTGCAGGCATGTGGGTCACATACATGCATTCACAAAAACTCTCATACACAGGAAATTTAAAAATATATATATCTACATTTTTATTTTAAAAAGCCATTTTAGCCAGCTGGTGGTAGCACACACTTTTAATTCCAGTTCTCAGGAGGCAGAGGCAGGTGGATCTCTGAGTTCGAGGCCAGCCTGGTCTATAGAGGGAGTTACAGAACAGCCAGGGCTACACAGAAAAACCTTGTCTTGAAAACAAAACAAGAAAGCCATTGTTGTAATATTTTTTTTAATTACTAAAATGAGGTGAAGTCAATTAGTAGCTCTTAACTGCAGGCACAATGCTAAGCATATGGGAGACCCTTTCAGTAAGAGGATAAGACACGGGGGAGAGGGAGGAGGAAGAGAGGAAACAGGAAGGAGCAGATAAGGAGAACAAATAACTCACTCAGATACAGAAACAGTGTTTCTCTAAACTGTTTTTATGAAGAGAATCATTCTCTTTCAACTGATTAGGAAAATGATAATCTACATATTACTGACGAAAAGCTAACGAATGGCATAGGGGCATCTCTACCTGGGAAGAAAGCAAGCATGATACCATTCTCATTCTCTCTGTCTCTCTGTCTCTGTGTGTGTGTGCGTGTGCGTGTGCGTGTGCGTGTGCATGTGCGTGTGCGTGTGCGTGTGTGTGTGTGTGTGTGTGTGTGTGTGTGCGCTAGATATGGGGATTCCCAGGGAGTACGAAAGAGGACATAGTGCCCTGGACCTAGAACTACAGGTGATTGTGATCTGCCTAATGTGGGTGCTGAGAACCAAACACTGCCCCTCTGCAAGAACAGTAAGCACTCTTAACTGCCAAGTCATCTCTCCAAACTTAAGATTTCAATTTTTAAAGTTAATAAATGAATTGGAAAATCTGAAAATATTTCTAAAATCTAGATTATAGGCAAATATTCCCAAGACAGAAAATTCATGTGTTATTTTTCTAAAAATAAACATAGTCTTATTTCGGGGTTAAAAAATGAATATTTTAGGCCCGGTGGTGATGGTGCACATTTTTAATTCCAGCACTCGGGAGGCAGAGGCAGGCAGATCTTAGTGAGTTCGAGGCCAGCCTGGTCTACAGAGTGAGTTCCAGGACAGCTAGAACTGTTACACAGAGAAACTCTGTCTCACTGCCCGCCCCCAAATATTTTTTAATAACTAAAGGCAAAGACAAGTATCATTAGGTAAAGTTTCTGTAGTACTAAGGCAAGAGTTGATGACATAAGCTGCTCCCCTCACTGTATGAGGGATGAAGGAGGAAGGGAGAGAGAAAGAGGGAGTGAGAGAAAGAAGAGATGACAGGGATGAAAACAGAGAGACTCCCATCTCTAACATGTCCTTCAAGGGCACAGCCCCAGCTGCCTACTTCCTCCAGCGATGCCCACCTCTGAAATACTTCCACCACCTCCCAACAGTGCCATCAGCTGGGCAACAGGCTTCCTTTGGCACACTGTATACCCAAGCTATTAATCACTCCATCTGCTCACAGGAAAAAAAAAAATTGAAGAGCAAAATGGGAAGAAAGAACTTCCCAAAATTAAATGACCAACTAAATCTCAAGGCAGATTTAGGTTTTTTCCCTCCATCAGGCACTGCTGATATGATCACAAAATTTAACAGACCCAGATGATCCCACATCCATCTAACTCATCATCTTTCTTATAAAAAGTCCAGCTTTAACGAAGTCCATAACGATCTTGATAAAATGCATTTAATTAGATTACAAACTGCAACGTAAAACAGCTGCACCATGCCTTTTAACATTTCCCTCTCTGAAGATCAGAGGACTGAAAGGGTATAAAACAGCCCATTCGTTTTTCTTGTCTCTTAAAAGGAGAAGGAGAAGAACCATTATATGAAACTAAAGGCCCAGACAACGTTTATCAGGGTTTATCAGGTGAAATCCCCGTCTGTCATATCCAGGGTTCCCATGAACTACGTACAGTAAGATGCAGGGCAGGACGGTGACGGGGGCGGATGAGCAGCACATGAGGTAGAGAGGAGAGCAATTGTTTTTCCTGCTCTGGAGAAGCCTAGCCACTTCCTACATGCTGCTGAGAGCATAAGACACATTTCATGTTTCCTGGTATCAAAATAAACAACCAAGAGAGAGGAAGATTATCTAATTAACATGTGTTGCAGAGATCATCCTAACATGTGTTTGTGATAACAAGCAAGTCCACTGTGAGTTTGAGATGGCGAACGAAAGATCCGTCCATTCACCCATGGATACAGCCAGCGAGTCAGATAGTTCATGGATTTCATTCTGGTTATGGGAGGGAAGAAATGAGCATTCAATGACTGCTGACCGTCTCTTCAAATAGAGGACTCCCAAATGTATGAACTGCTGCAGACTAACAGCACAGCTTCAGGAGAGAGCAGACGCTTTGGAACACCGGCAGCTGCGAGTGTCAGCCGTAACTCTCAGTCACCACGGTCGAGCACGGAAAAAGCAATGTGTGTCCACGGGGAAATTGTGGGACGAAGTGCGGAGCACTGTGAACTGTGTTGGCTAGAGGAGGTGCCCTGTAGAAATGACAGTCAAGATATAAGCATATTTGAGAAGTTAAACAGGATCTCCAAGTCAATGAAGAGATGACCATGTCCACGGGTCAGCAGATCCGATATTAAGATGTCAATCTCCCCCAGAGTGGCCTATATTCAATGTCATTCTAACCAAAATGACAGCATGCTGGTTCTAAAATTGATATCAATTGGGGAAAAAATAAAAATATCCAAATCGACTTAAACAGGGGAGGACTGGGAGGAAGAGGGCGTATGACAGAAGACACTATCTGACCCAAAGGCTCACTAAAAAGCCAGACCAGGGAAGACGGGATTGGAAAATGGATGGACGTCCAAATTCATATGTAAGGCCACACAAACATGGTCAGCTGGTTTCCAAAGACTCAGAGGAAAGTCAGTGGGAAAAGGGAACATCTATTACCCACTCATACAAGAACATGGAGGGAGCTGAGGAGAAACTGGATGGCAGCCCGTATCTCAGGTCACATTCAAAAGTTAACACAAAAGTGGACAATAAATCTATATGTAAAAGATAAACTATAAATTCCTTGAAGAAAATCTTTGTGGTTTTCCATAAGAAACTATTTCCTAACACAACAAGTAGCAGGGGCGGACAGAGGGGTCAGTGGGAGGGACCTGAGAAGAGGAAAATGCTCACAGACTCAGGGCGTCTGAAGGGAAGTCTGGTGCTACTGTCCCTGCTGTCACTGGGAAGGACTTCCGTGGGTCCAGATCTAAACAGAGGATTCTCAACAGAAGACTCTCAACTGGCCGAGAAACTTACAGACATGTTCAACATCCTTAGCCATTGGGAAAATGCAAGTCAAAATGACTTTGAGATTCCACCTCACACCTGCTAGAATGGCTAAGATCGCAAGGGGAGGCGCTTAGTCTTACTTGAGATGCCATGTTTTGCTGATATCCACCGGAGGCCTGCCCTTTTCTGAACAGAAACGGAGGAGGAGTGAATTGGGGGCAGCGGGGTGGGGGTGGGGGGGTGGAGCAGAGGGGAGGTGGGGGAGAGGGATTTGGAAGAGAAGAGGGAGGGGAAACTGTAGTCAGGATGTAAAAGAAATAAGTAACGATTAAAAAATAAAAAGACCTCCCAAAGAGGCCTCTCTGAATCCGTAAGACCCAGGTCACTACTCAACTATGCTCTCCTCTGAAGATGGAATGCATCCCTCTCTCTCTCACACACACAAACACATGTACGTGGAGGGGCAATAAATAAATAAAATGTAACAAAGAATTTAATTTTAAAGATCCATTTAAGCTTTGAATTGTACACTATTTTGCACAGTGTGACAACACCTCACACTGCCCCACTCTGCTTGGATTATCCCTTCTTTCAGAGTATCCAAGCTGTCTATAACGCCTAGTCATGTAGTAGTGCCGTTCATCAGCAAACCAACTGTGATAGTATCATGATGCTATGTTCAAATACCTTTCTTTTCCCTAAGAATGGCCTCCGTGTGTGTGTGTGTGTGTGTGTGTGTGTGTGTGTGTGTGTGTGTGTGTGTGTGTATGAGGGGCGGTGCACTGTGTGTTGATCGTGGCTGTGGCTTCAAGGGAGTATAAAACTGTCAAAACTCATCCAATTAAATAGATTCATTTAATTGTATAAAATTATTGCTCAATAAAGCTGATGAGGGGAAAAAAAAGATACCAGCAAATTAGCAGGACTATAATTGATGCCTTTCGTCCCTGTCTCCCTACTTCATCCTGCCAAGTGAACTAGCTTTATTTTCCACAAGAAGTAGGAAGAAAGGCAGTAGAGAGGAGAAAGAAAATCCACCCATTCAGTAAATAGCTGTGGAGTATCATTTTTTTTTTTTTTTTTGCCATCCCAGTCATACCAAGCATTCAGGTTTACAGATGAGAAAATAAAAAGTTTGGCACTGTGAGGTTATTTACCAGCCACTGACTAGATGGAGATCTTCACAGATGTGCACAGCAAAAACTTCCTCCAAGTATGATTTCAGCTGGCTACAGACAAAAGGGGAAACAAAGGCAGACAAAGCCAGGAGAACGAGGCATGATCAATCAAACGAACTATATGGAAAATATGCATCTCCACTCATGCTAGAGGGTCTCTTGCAAAGCCTTCCCCAAACTTTGGTCTTTATATATTTCACATGACTTAATTCGATCGTCAAGTGTAAAGATGATGGGCACAAAGTCCAGAGGCACTCAGTCAGGTTCTGTGCTGTGACTGAAAGGCTCCTCTTACCTCAGCTTCCTCAGCTGCTACACAGAGATGGTTACTCCATCTACTACAGAGGGATTTTTGTGATTAAAACAATAAACAGCGGGCTGAAGCATTTAATACAGCATTAAAGTATAGCAAGCCCTCCGGATACATCAGCCTCTTCCTTCTCCTGTAAACTCTGCTTGCAAAAGCTATGTGCACCAAGTGTATAGCCGCACGCACGCACCACGACAGTGAGAAGGCAGTTTCTGAGGAGGTGGTTTGCTTGGAAGAGGCCTCCCTCCCTCCTCCTCCCTCCCACTCTCTCCCTTCCAACCCATTACAATTTTAATTGTTTTGAATTAAAAATGTATAATGGATACAGATGGCAAGTAAGTACATGAGAAGATGTTCTTCATCATATGTCATCAGCAAAGCGAAAATGAAAATAACCATGAGATTCTACTACATACAGATTAGTATGTAGTAGATTAATACAGATTAATACATTCTGCATTAGTCAAAATGCAGAACACTGACCACACCCAGCATGATGAGAGGTGGGTGGGGGCAACAAGAAGAGCCTCCACTGTGGTGCAAGGCAATGAGGAGAGAGCCTGCAGAAAACATGTCGGCACTTTGCATTTTCTTCTTTTAAGTTACATTTATTTGTTTGTTTGCTTGTTTGTTTATTATGTTCCTGTATGTTCATGTCTACAATGTTCCTGTATGTTCATGTCTACAGTGCATGTGTGGAGGTCAAAGAAGAACTCTCTCCTTTCACTACGGGGGATCCAGACTGTACCGAGGTCCTCACCCTTGCTCTGCCTACTGAGCCATCTTGCTAGCCCTTACATACTTTTACCACATAGAGTAGCCTTATTTGGTGATACTTATCTAAATTGGATTGAAAGCTAATTTCTACACAGAATCTTGCAGGTAAATATTTATAACAGTGTTATCCCTGATTTCCCAAACTTGAACACAATCAAGATGTCCTTAGGTAACTGAATGGATAAGCAGCTACAGGACATCCAGACAAGGTCATCATAATAAGCACTGAGAAGAAATGAGCTATGTATGGCATCATGAAAAGACAGAAAAAAACGTTAGAGGCATGGTGCTAAGCAAAAGAAGCCAGTCTGAAAAGTCACATGTCATGTGAAAAGACAACTGTGGAGACAGAGACAAGACCTGCGGGTGCAGGGACTATGAAGGAAAAGAAAACTGAATGGGTGGGTCACAGGGGATGTTTAGGGCAGCGAGACCACTCCATACAACACTCCAATCACAACCGATTGGTCTGCCAATCAGTATCAGTCTTTCTCAATCCACAGAACGTTCAGGGCCAAGAAGGAATCCTAGGTACAACAGACACTGGGTGACAGGAATGCAGCAACATGGGTTTGCTGACTGTAACCAATGTGGGGCTCAGTGGAGAGGACCATGGGAGAGGCTAGGCAGTTATGAGGCAGGGGCATAGCTCTACACCCTCTATCAACCCTGCTGTGAGCCTACAATCTCTCCAATAAAACTGTCTTTTAAAAAACACATATGATAGAAACTATAATGGATGGAAGCCAGACCCAATCAGGAACCTCAAGTAATACATTACCTTATGAAATAATAAATGATTCATTTATCTTTGGTCAATTGAATTTTTCCCCCCTGCCTTTCTCTTCTCAGGGAAACAAAATGTTTATACTTTCTCAACCATTTGGAAGACTGCCTTCAGAAAGCCAGAATGAAGGAACTTGAGGATGGCATATGATAACAAATTATAACAGCCAGCATGGTAAGAAGCCACACCAAAACCTGTACATTCTAGACTTAGCTCATGAATCGCAGAATAGTAAAGTCCCTGTTATTAAGGAAATGATAAAAATGATAGAAAATTTTTCAAAATTACATGAATATCTTTTATGTGTAATAAAAATAATGTATAGATAATGTTTCCCACAATTAATAAAGTTGTCTGTTTGCCCACCCAGATCCTTATCACTAATGAGCTCCAAATTCACTAGTGGGAAAGCAAGTGAAACGGCTTTGGATCTTTTGCGTGTGATGTTTTTGCCAAGTCTGGTGGCACACGGTTCTCAGGCTTTCAACGCCAACAGGATCAGAGAAAGTAAAACACAGGCACTTAGGTAAAAAAAGTATTAATAAAATCTAAGTGACTATAAATATACTAGTAGATGCACCTCAGCTGTTTGAAGAAATAGTGTTAGACTTGGGGATGAAGTATAGAGCTAAGGGAAAAAAACATTCCTGTCACTTAAAAAAGCCGTAAACTCTTGTGAAAAGCTTCAAGTAAAAGGCAAATAAGATACAATTATTTGTGACATAATAATATTTCATTTTCTGTAACTCAATTAGGAGAACTAATGAAGAAGAAATGTGTTGTACGCTTGCAGGAGCCAGTTTAAGCTGGTAAGAGCCTAATTACGAGCAATATTTGTTAAGCAAAATCCATTTATGTTGGAACAGAAGGCATTTAAACATTAATATGAAAATTAAAAAAGAAGACAGAGTACAAGCCACTTACGCTATCATCACAGAATTTGGCAGTTTTAACAAATAGAACCACTCCAGAGATCACCAAATACATTGCTTTAAGTTCCAGGAGATGTCCCTTTGAACTGTGTAGTATTTGACAAGATCTGTCCAACAGAAGTGTCCTATTTGGAACCACTGATTTAAGAGTTCTACAGAGTTTCATGAGCGAACACTTCACAAAGTTTTACTTCCTCCTAATCATATCTTAACTATCATTTTTGCTAAATGATAAAATGGCATAGCATTGCTCAAATAGCAGAAAAATCTTTCTGGATCATTTGGAAATTAACAAAATCAGAGGAGGAAAAAGTAAAGAGACCAGTCTGCTCTTGTTTCATTCTGAATAATTCTACAGACCCTCGCTGATTACTCAGTTGGGAGACACGGTAATTTCTCCTTGAGGCACCATACCATGGATGACATTTTCACGGTAGTCTTCTCCCCGTTGTAGAATGAGGGTTAGACCTGCACCGAGGTACAATCACGCAGCTCCCACCACCCTAGACACTTGAGACCCATGCACTGTCCTTTTAGTTTGCTAAACCAGACAAGTGACATGCAGGAAGGTCGCTCTAAGTGCTGCTGAAAGGCCAACCTGCCCAGTGAGCTTTAGCTGGTGCCTGCTGGGTACCCATTCCTTCTCCTTCCTTCCTACCTGAATCTTGACTCCATGGAGGTGCTTGCCTTCATGATAAATAAACATCTTAAACACCTTCACGCTCTTAATGGTGACATAAGATATGGAAATAACTGTGATGGAACACAGCAGTGGGATGCCAGGAACCACAAGCATCTCAGAACATACACATCAACTGAAAATATGTGCCGATATTTGCCTTTGAGACCAAATGTATGTGAAGTGATTCACATCAACTCCAATAAGCTGGTAAAAATATTTAGTAAAACATACACAATCAAACAAAAATCCAGAAACTGTGGCTTCTAATGGACACCTATATTCATTTGCCATGGAAAGAGAGTGGACTTGCCCAAGGGGCCCTATCACACAGCAGTGTTCTGCCTGAGCAAGAGGAAATGCTGAACGTTTACTTTCTATTTTTCTTTATGGAGGGAAAAACAGGCCATACCATTAGAATCTAAAATTCTGAGTGAGGAAAGGGGGTTGACGTCTTAATGAACTATCTTCATTGGCTGATGGTCCCTCAGACTCTGGGCAGCCCTAAGCCGAAACTCTTCTTCGTTTCCCAGGGCACCTCAAATGTGCCCTGTTAGTTAAATGGGGTGCTTTTCGTCAGACGGGAGCAGCAGGCACTACGCTCACACTGCTCACATGTGGCACAACATGCTGACTGGGTAACCTGAAGATCATCCCCTCTCACTGTGCCTCAGTAGAAAGAGCCAGCCGAAGAGTACTTCCCTGACACAGGCAGAGGTGGACCTCTGACTCAAAAGTCCTTTTACTCTACTGTGGGGAAATGATCCGACCTCCCCACAAGAAGGCACACTCAGCTGGAGAAGATGGAAGGCATGCTGAATTTAGGGAACCTCGCCAAGAGATGAACAGGTTGTAAATACTAATTTTAAACTTGTTTTAACACTGGAAGAGGAAATGGATTGCTCACATGAGAGTGGACCTGAAATGTGATGTATCTACTTTGAGGTAAGCATAATTTATATAACTGCATAAGCTATTCACCAAGCCACTCAACTAATATGGGAACACGGTGGGTAGTTTCTCAATGACAAAACTATCTGCATATAGAAATATTTCATGTCTGAACAGAATGCTATTTTGTTTTTCCGAGGTAAATCTTTGCAGTGAAATGGTGACCTCTTTGAACACTCAGCTCATGTATCTAGGCATCACCATGGCCTTTAAAATGCTTAACCAATTTCAAGTGTCCAGTGACATTTCACCAAGTACTGGCTGAATGAATGAGAGTATGTTGAGGGGGAAAAAAAGTTTTCCAGGTAAATTAATTTTATAAGCAACAATCAGTCAATAACTAAATGCCAACTCAAAAAAACCTCAGGTGAGGGAAGACAGGCAACTAAGCAGGAAAACTTAAAGTAGAACATGAGGTCGCTCCCGTCCCGTAATTACTACGCCTTCTGTGTTCTTAACCCCTGAGGTACAACTGCAGGGGAGTGTGGCAGAGAAATACAAACCACAGCCACTTTCTGTGGTTTGTCCAGATGGCTTATGAGACTCAGCATATGGCCAAAGTCATGGCCATAATTCATTACTTCGAAGGAATTCCAAGCAGAGCTGGCAAGGGAAGAGCATCAGGAGCAAAGACTTAGAGAAATCAAGTGTCCCCTTCCAGTGATGTCACCACGAGAACTGTGACTCCTGAAGGAAATGCTGCCAGCCAGGGAAGCCAGCTGCAGGTGGACCTAGAGAGTTTCCTGAAGGTTAATCCCCTGCAGCCTGTCTAATTTTAGGTTCCCAGAAGGACAATAGTTGTTCAGTATAAACATGCTGTTTCTACCATCATTGTGGCCACAGTGGGTCATGCTTGTCACCGACTGGGGGAAAGGCTCCTGAATCTGAAGTCACCAGATGTTGACCAGAGACCAGCCTTGCAAACAGCCTTGTTCAATGACAATTTACCTTCGCTGTGTTAACTCGTTTCTGCAACATGATGATGCCAGAAGTCACTAGGCCTCTCTCCCAGTCAGGTGGCATTGAGTTTGTACTCACTGCCCTTCACTACTCTGCTTTCTGTTTTGTTTTGAGACAGGGTCCCACTGTGCGGTCCTGGCTCTCCTGAAACATTCTGTGTAGACCAGGTTGGCCTGGAGCTCACAGAGATCCACCATCGTGAGTGCTGGGGTTAAGTCTCTGCCATCTTACTTGATGTCTACTGTAGCTTCTCTCTGGGCTCAGTCCTCCGGGGGCTCTGCCCTTGCTGGAGACTGCAAAGGCTTTCCCTGACCCTGCCTCTCCTGAACAAGACTAATAAGAACTGGTCCTCCAGAACAGGCTTGTCTTCTTAGCTAATTTCTCAGTTTGTTACAGTATGCTTTCTGCTCTGCTCCAATCAAACTGGCCTGCTCTGAGCAGTTCTCAGAAGGCCATACTTTCCCGCCTTTGGCCCCTAGCACATAAAACATGACTTCTTGATCCAGAATGCTTTTCCACTGCTGCCTGGATGAAGAAGTGTGTGTCCTTTAGAGCTTGGGTGACCCATGCTGAGAATACCCCCCAGAAGTTCTCCTCCCTGAGTCTGGAATAGATTTCACAATACCCTATACTTACTCCTCTCCAGAGAATTTATCGGATTGCAATTTCCCAGTCTATGTTATTGAATTACCCCCATCCTAACTGTGTTCCATCACTCATAATGAATATTAATAATGATTATCATATTATTAAATCATTATGTTTTAGCTAATATACATCACAATGGACTTCATTATGACATTCTCATACATGTATTTCATTGTATTTCACTCAATATTTACCCGCCCATTATCCTCCTTACCCCTCCCTCCATTTTCCTGACGGTCACCCCCTCTCAGCTCCCCTGGGTTTTTCATGTAATATATGTGTATATGTGTTTATGTGTATGTGCTCTACACATGAGAGAAATCATGAAAAATGTGTTTCTTTCCCCCTGTTACACTTGTCTCAGTTAGGGTCTCTGTTGCTGTGATAAAATACCATGAACATGCCAACTTATAGAAGGAAGAGTTTATTTGGGGCCTAAAGTTCCAGAGGGATAAGAGTCCATGCCTATCACAGCAGGAAAGCTGGAAGCAAGCAGGCATGATGGCCAGAACAGCTGAGAGTTCACATCTCAAGCCACAAACAGCGAGCAGGAAGGGGACTCAAAACGGTGTGAATCTTTGAAGACCCCAAAGCCAGTCCTCAGTGGCATTTCCTCCATTAAGACCACATCTCCTGATCCTCCCCCAACAGTCACCAACTGGAGACCAAGTATTCAAAGACCTGAGACTTATAGGGGACATCCCATTCAAACAACCACACCCTTCCTTAGTCCCGCCTCCCTCTCGACACCTTCCTCCCCTTCACGGCCCCCTTCTACTTTCATGTCATATATGTGCACTTTAAAAAAATCTAAATTCTACATATGAGAAAAAATGTGTAATATCTGCCAGTCTGGCTTATTTTGCTTAACATGGTAATTCCTGAAAATGATACTATTTTACTCTTCATTACAGTTGAATGAAACTGTGCTGAACATATACCAGTTCCTCTACCCATTCATCCACTGATGGACATTTTGCTTACTTTTTATATCTCGGCTATTATGAATAGCGTAGCAATAAACACAGATGTGCAAGTATCTCTGTGATATGCTGACTTAGATTGCTTGTGGTACCTACTCAGGAGTGATATAGCTTTATCTTATGGTAATTCTATTTTTAAAGGAACCTCCAGACTGATTTCCACAGTGGCTATACTAGTCTGACAGTATTTTTCCAGACCTCAATTGAGTGTCCACAATGTCTAGTACAGTAACTAACAAACTACCAGATTCAAAGACTATTATTGATTTGAAGAACATCACATTTTTATCACAGTTCTGTCGGTTCTATCCTGCAGCCGAGGATGGAAAACTACAAAGGCAGACAGCGCTGGCCCGGACACGGGAGTGACACACTGTTTCTGTCATCCTCTCTGGATTGCCTTTGAATGAGAACTAACAAGTGACTCTGTGGTGCTCTCTCTCACGATCTGTACTGTGTACACTAGTCCAACTTCTCATCTCAACTTGCTTTCACTGAACTCTGAGCCTCCCGTGCTGATCACCCCGCCATTCTCTTGTTTTTTTTCAAAGCTTAGATTCCATCTAGTTCAAGGCAGAATATATATTAAAGAAAATACGTATACAATCTCAGAGACATGAAAACATTATAACACACACACACACACACACACACACACACACACACACTCTTCCTGATATCATCTGGTCCTAGCTGAATCCAAAGTACCGCAGCTTAAGAAAAGGAAGTATTTTCTCTCTGGCTATTCAGCTCAGCTCCCTGCTTTTAAGTCAGCCAGAATAAAGGAGCACACATCTGTGCCCACATTCTCTCCATAAGAGTGAAGGGCAAGGCTCAAAGAAGTGAGCCCACATAGGACCTCGCTTTACTCAAACTGCTAGCATAAAGCAAATGACTCAGAGTTTAAACTTCGATCACTATCTACAGAAACAGCACAGCAAATCAATAAAGACATCCGGGAGCTTTTACCTTGCTCCGCTGGAACCCCAGCTTTGGATGCCGAGGCAGCTGTAACTGTGACCCTTCTTGGTTCTGCTCTGTGTAAACAGTCTCCATTTGTTCCAGTGCCTCTGAAGGAAGGTCTTGTGGCCAAGCGTCCAGAAAGACCAAACTGACATTAAAGACTGAAACACTGTTATCACCAAGTTCACGGGAGAAATTATTAGCACTTCAGGTGTAAGGATACTCAAGAAGTTCTGTGAGTTCTTCCCACCACCCTCCCTGGGAGCCACCGGAGAAACCCGCCACTTTCCCAGGTGAGTGGATTCTCTGTGATTAAAACAAAGCTCTTGCTCTCAAGAATTTAAAGATTTCTGAGAGAGAAAATTCTTTGTTATTTTCTTCTCTCTCTGTCTCTCTCTCTGTCTCTCTCTCTCTCTCTCTCTCTCTCTCTCTCTCTCTCTCTCTCTCTCTCTAAGATAGAGAGCATGGCTAGCACACGGAGGCCCTGGTTTTATGCCCAGCATCATACACACATATGCACATGCACACACCAAAATATCTATTACTAACCTGAGACTGTTTTGTTTCTTCATAAACCCTGTTGGGAGCACAAAGACCCCTGAGTTCACAGATAGCACCGAGGAAACCAGGGATGTTACACACTTAGGGTTGTCTTTTCAACAGTTCTGCCAAGAAGGCTGGGAATGGAGGTGGCTAATAGCCGAGATAAGCCCTGCTCTGTCTGCATGATCTAGAGTTATCTGCATGACCAAGACTGCACCAAGTCCTTCCCCAAGCCTTAAGACAACACATGTTACCTTATGTATCTCTAGAACCTATCTTCATAGAAGAAGGGGCATGTACTCTGAGAAATGTTTTGATGTAATTATGCCTCATCAGGCTTGGTAGCAAGCACTTTTATCTAACAATGTCCCCTCTTCAAATCGTAGTTTGTTTGTTTTTTTTACCAAATAGTGCGATGGTAAATTTTTGTGAATTTATGTCCTAAACTTCCCCTGCTTCTAAACAGATACAGACTGAAATAAGTGAATTTTCACAATGAAGCAGGACCTGGAGGAAGAGAAGCCAGCACTATATAACATGCTCAATAAAGTCGGAGCTAAAGTCGAAATTTACAAACACTTTCCCCGGGCACCGACAGACCTAACACTTTAAAATCTTAAGTACCTGAAGTTCTTCTTCCTCTGTCTTCTGCCCCATCAAGTGTACTTAACTCACTACAGGTATTTATGCTAATTCATTAGCACCCTCGGGGAGGGCAGGCCAGACAGAATCTTCTTCTCCAGGCACTGAGGCATGGCTTCCTGGGTCAGTGAGAAATAAATCTCTCAGTATAATTGCATGCTGGTTTATGTGCCACTGTCTCCTGCTGGGAAAATGTTAAAATATTTAAGGTTTACTATCTGGTGTGATTGTGGCTTTATAATTAAAGTCTGGGATGGAAGGAGAGCGCAGGAGAATTCAGTACTTTATTTCAGCATGAATAGGCCTTCAACTAGTAAACTTTCAGACTCTATAAAAGTTCTGCTAAATTAAGAGCTGCTATAGTCATTTATGAAGTCACTTTAACAGCTATATGAAGACAGGACAGTTTAGCTGTGAGTTAGGAAAACAAGAGGGCTTGTAGATGTCATGGATATCCTAATTATCCCTGATGATGAAAGGAAAGAAACCTTGTTTGGGTGCTAAAATGCAACAAATTCTAAGGCAGTGGCATACCTGTCTCTGCAGACTCCTGGAGAGAGGGGGTAGGGGAACCGTTTGATATCGTTCCTAATTAGAATACTATTTTGGGCTGGAACTATCTGGTTGGCAAGTAAGTAGGGCATCTTCTCCTCATGCTCACATTCCCTCTCCCATCCTCCTCTTAGACCAACTCCTGGACTGGAAGATAAAAAGTTGAGTTGCTGAGAGTGAGTAGGGGGAAAGGTGCCTGTTGGGGAAGGCATCTGGGTTTTATCACCTTGTGAGTCAAAGTTTAGAACTTCCTACTGGCTCTGAAGACTTGCACCTCCTGGTACAAATAATGGAAACTCCTCCACCACCCCATGCCCCCTCCTGCAGCCCACAGCTTGTCTTGGGAGGCAAGCAGAGCACCACAAACTAAAGCTAAAGTGATCCAGGGCATGAGTCTAATGGGGTGGAGGGTGGGGAGTTTCATTAAACACATAACTGCATAAACAGCTTATTTATATCAACTGTAATATTTTGTTTAAAGGCAGGGCAGACACATACAACAAACTGGAGGGGAAGCCGGATATCAGGGGCTCACACTCCTGTCTGTGGGACATCCCCAGGAGAGGTCCAGCTCAGCCTTTGTCACCAGACAGGAAACCACAGGCAATTAGAAGGGCCACACACTCAGAATCAACTGGCCTGTGAGACTGAGAAAGAAACAAGCGGGCTGGAGGGCACCACATTTGGGTGGAACAAGAGACCTTATGGCAGTTCTCTGAGCATGAATCTGTGGTTTGCAACTGGCTAGTCACTCGAAACCTAAACCAATGCAGTATGTGTGATTGTTTAGGAGAGCAAATCTTTCTCAGTTAATTAAATGATTTTCATCTGGAGGTGTGGTTGGAGGAAGGAACCTCCTGGAAACTAGTATCAGAAAGAAGTGTTTAGTGTGGGAAAAATCAGTTCCAGATGATTCTGTTTATGTCTTGTGTTTAAATTCAGACTCTCAAGTCTAGACATGGCAATTAAACTATAGGTCAGCAGAAAGAGAGTGCCCAGGCTGTAGAAAGTGGCCATTTACAGTTGCCTTTATTAAAAGGGTACAAGGTAGTCCCCTCAAGTCTATGTGTTACAACTTCCTTCAAAACAAAACCTCAGTTGATATAATTGGAAAAGAAAAATGAGAAGTAGCAATGCAAAACTAACTGTTAGGTCTTACATCTGATGATCGATGCACTGGTCAGGAGGAGGAGATGATGGGAAAGGAGCCAGCAAGGATGCAGGAAGCTCAGTGTGCCACCAGCCTGCTTTTCGGTTACCTCCGGGCAGTGCATGGTGGGCAGAGTGTACCTGATCACGAGGTGTCACACAGCATGTCACTGTTATAGGCAGGGTGAAGCTCACTGACAGTGCTCACCTCTCAGGGCAAGGCCCTGAGTTCCACCCCCAGCACCAGGAAGAAGAGGAGGAGGAGGAAGAAGAGGAAGAAACAGAGTTTGCCAACGATGTGAAATGTTCATAGTAAGGAGAGACTCATACCACACACCTTCAACCTGCCCGAAGTATTTCACTCATTTCAAGTAACAAAACACTGTCCTGCTCTGGGTGCTTCCGTGTTAGAGCAGCAACCCCCACAGCAGCCTGCCAGTGGACATTAGTCTGCTAACCCCAGATACCCCGGGGTTGAACGACACAAAGCAGAGAAGACCAAAAAACCTACCAGAAACTAAATACAGTTAAGTACCTAAAGGAATATGACTTTGTATTTATCTAATATTTATAAACCACACTAAGAAATATAATGCCAAATCAGGAAACAAAGCCAATGTAAAAGGACTTTCTCAATTTTTTGCAGTTCTCTAACTGAACCTAGGGTCTCAGCTCAACATGCTGCTCTCCAAGGCATCTCTATCCTAACCCTCTGTGACACCTCTGTCCAGGAATTCGACACCATCTGCAGGCTCTTTCCTGAAGGAGCGGCGGCCCTGTCTCCATACTCCATCTAAAGGGACAGCTGAAGTGCCCTGGGGTTCAAATGGGGCAGGAAGCACTTTGATTCCTCCCAGGAAGGCTCAGGTGGGCAGAGTCCTGCCCAGGCTCAGATACTGTCATACCCCCTACATCCTCACTCCATGTTGCCTCCACTGGGAAAAGAAGTGGATCTCCACAGTCTTTCCTCACTCACACCTAAGGACGAGAAGCTAATTCAAACTTCTTGATTGCCTTTAAGGCTGGGAGGCATGAGGACCTGTAGAGTCACAAAGACTACTGAACACGGGCAGCAAGCACTAGCCATCGGGAGCTGGTGACTTCTAACCCACAGCACTCCTGGGCCTTCTTCCTGTGCCCGGCCTATCCATCCCGAAGCTGAGCTCATAACACATCTCCAACTTCTTCACGGAGGGTGAGAACTTCTTCACGGAGGGTGAGAAAAGATGATGCAAGTGAATTTAATTCTCAAAAAAAGAAAACAGCATGTGTTGTCTAATATTGATCAGGTCCAGTTATACCTCTGTTGGTGATTAGCCAGAAACACATCCCGGCGTTTCTAGAGTGATCCATAAGAGACTTTTTAAATGCATTCATTTCAAACAAATAGGCTTTTAGTTATTAGTGCTTAGGCACACCTTTTATCCACTCCCATTGTGATGTTTGAAAAATGACACCCAAAGACAATGCCCCCAGTTGGCTTCCCTTCCCAGAAACACCCAGGGACGCTCACTCAGGGAGTGGCCCCCAAAAGAAGTCAACTATGGGGACCCTAGCAATGAAGCAACAGGAAAAAGGGAGGTGTGAGGGAGCATGTGGGAAAGAACAATCGTGTTTAAATCACACAAGTAGAGTCCTCATTAGTGACAAATCTCACATAGAATTATTTTAATGGCATGTACCTTTATTGCTTTTGAATGCACAGAGTGAGCGGAACAAACTTCTCCTTTGTTAGGTAATGAAAAGCAGATAAAAATTTATGTGTAACTGGTACATTTTAAATGATGATTTAAAGCTATTTATCTCTTAGGAAAAATATTCTTCAAAGTCATTAATTGGCTGCCATAAATTTTAATTTTCTTTGTGGCCTAATTATCACAAATTTCAACTATGCAGGCTCAAAAACAATGAAGCTTTACTGGTTCAATTAGGAATACTGGTTGAAGGATTTCTTAAGGAGATTACAATAGGAGAAATTAACTTTTGTCAGCAGAAAGTCTAGAGTATAGAATGTCCAACGTAATCAGCCAGAATGCAATAAGCATGGAAAATAACTCTGGTATATCAGTATGTAAAAATAAGGATGTTACAGGTAGGGGTGTGTGTGTGTGTGTGTGTGTGTGTGTGTGTGTGTGTGTGTGTGTGTCTGTGTGTGTCTCTGTGTGTGTGTGTCTGTCTATCTGTCTGTCAAGAACAGAATAGACACAAGGATCAAGCAAGGTGGTGCACACTTGTAAACTCAACACTCAAGAAGTGGAGAAAAACGATCAAGAGTTAAGACCAGTTTGCTGCATAGTAAGTTCAAGGCCAGTCTGGACTACATGGGATCCTAAACACAGAGAAAAAGGGGTCGGGGGAGGAAGAGATCAAATGACATATTAGCTTTGTCTGAGATGCTTTCTAATTTCCAAAAAGGAATGTGTGTGTGTGTGTGTGTGTGTGTGTGTGTGTGTGTGTGCAATTAGTGCATGTCAGTCAGAAGCAAAACTTCTCCAAAGAAGTCCATCACCAATGCAAATGAGTTACCAATTTGTTTAAATAGCACATGCTATCAACGCAACCCACCACAAGGAAAATGTGAACAGCTTAATTCCTATAAGGAAAATGTGAACAGCTTAATTCCTATGACCTTGGCTGTGACGAAGGAGAAATGGCGTCTATATAGTCAGTTGGCTTCTCTTTGGAAACAATTTTCTTACTTTTCAAAGTTGAAGTCAAGACCTAAATCTTAAGATCTGAAAAACTACTGGTAAGAAAGCCCCTCTCTTTGGGGGTTCAGAAGGAGACACTGGGGACTGGAGAAATGGCCCGGGGCTAAGAGCACATGTCGCTCTTGCAGAAGACCTAGGTTCGGTAACCAGCACCCACATGGCACCTCACAACCATCTGTGGCTCCAGTTCTAGGGGATCCAGGGCCCTTGTTTGTCTCCACAGTCACTGCGCACATGTGACACACACATGAAGACAAGCACTCATCCATTAAAGAGAAGTAAATCTTTTTAAAAACAAGAATTTGTGCACATAAGTATATGCAAACACAGGACTGCTTTCTTTTTCCCCTGACTTTCATTTTTTAATTACTAGAGTGCTAGCTCAAGAATTGAATATATTGTTCCCCCCGCTAAAAAAATAAAATAAAATTTTTAACTAGATGTGTTATACTTTTTTCAAGGTGACCTAGGGGCCCAACTGAGCCCCGGGACACTTAGAAAACTCCCTTCACACAGGATAAAAGCGCCAATCAAAAGACATCTGGTCTTGCTTACTTCTCAGACAGCCATAACTACAGACGCCTCCTTTACTGGACCCCAAGACCCTCTATAGGCCAAACAAATGAACACGCAAACAGAGCACACAGTATACATACAAAGGTCACAATTTCATAACTGCTTAAGAATCACATGATTCAACATAAAACCCAAGCCAAACCTAAACCTTTGTTATGAACACTGGGGAATACGTTTTTTAAAAAGGAGAAAGAAAAAGGAAAAGCCACAAGCTTTCCATGTCGCACTCGCCATCAAAGAGTTCGTTTCAGAACAGGGTGTTTGTCATCTATCAAGGTCTGGGCTGCAAAATCACAGGTTAACTTGGAGATTCGTATCCACAAGGATATAAATGACGCTTATGTGGTAGAAGGAGAAGTCCAGTTTTGTTGTCCTGAGAAATTAAGCAGTTTACTAACACTCCAACCTTATCCTAGCATTCTGTGGGTGGCTGTGAATACATCAACCCCAGAATTTCCTGGGAGTCCGTTTATCATGCTACTAATTCTCTTACTCGTTACGTTAAATTCATGACACAAAGTTAGATGAGAATTATATTTTGCCCTATTAAAATATACTTTTCTAGGTTTGGGGAGATGGCTCAGTGGTTAGGAGCACTGGCTGCTCTTCCAGAAGACCTGGGTTCAATTCCCAGCACCCACATGAGAGCTCACTACTGTCTGTAACTCTAGTTCCAGGAGACCGGACACCCTCACATACACATGCATGCAAGCAAAACACCAATGCTTTGCTTGCACATAAAATAAAAATTATTGAAAAAAATATATATACTTCTCTACTTTAATGTTTTAATATGCTTTCCTTTTAGATGCCTGCAGCATATGGGAAAGTTAAACGTTGTGGCTCCATCAGTAGCAACAAAAGAAGTACAAATTGATTGCATTATTCAATTTTCAGGAGGCGGATTATTGATCCTTTAGTGCCACCTTGAATAATTTAGTTTAGAAAGTCTAGTAAATAATTACAAATCATCAGCCATTATCCATATTCTTTAGAGCACACTATTTTAACCATAAAGATGAACATTAATATTTTATGGTTAGAATACTCACAAGAATACATAAAAAGAACACAAATTGCTACTGAATTCTGCATCTACCTGTGTTTTCCTCTTAATGGCTTTAAACTCAGAGATCCTAAAACATCTTGCATCTTCTATCTTTAAGAAAAAAAGGAGGGGGAGGAATTTTATCTCCAACAAAGGCACTGTTACGCTTCTTGTAATGAATTTTAAATACCTCCCTACTAGCATATTTCCTCTGTGTTTTGGTTGGTTTCAATTCTCATCCTCTGGACACCAGTCCCCTAAAGAAGGACTTCTCCAGGCTATTCATCATCTGTTAGGCTCTAATCACATTCAGCCAAGCCCTGGAGAACTACCAACAGGGGTCAGGACACGCTGCTCCAGCATATGGCATACTGGATATCTTAAGATGAAGGAACTTGAGGAAAATAGTAGAAGCTGGAAGGTGACCTTGACTTCCCCGACACACCCTTCTCCCTCAAACAGGTCATAAAACACAGGACGGATTTTACAGCCTTTCCTTGAAGCAGATCAAAAGACCATCATGGGAAATGTGCCCTCCCCACACACAGAAGTAGCATCCTTTTCTCCACACACACAAGGCACAAGGGAGTATCAGCAAACAGCCTGTACTCAGTACTCATTACATTTACCTCAGGACCCTCTGCCCTACCATATTTCTCCATGACTGTCCACTCTCCATCAAAGCTCCTACAGAAACCACTCATGTCTAATGAATGCTCTTCACGACTCCATTTCCTTACAGAGGCTCCTGAGCCACATAAAACAAATAAATCTATATGCTTTCCTCTTGTTAATCTGCCTGGCAGAGCAGTCTCAACTATGAGGCCAACATGAGCAGAAGGAAGCTATCTTTCCCCACACTACGAAAAGGTTTTTAATATCTTGTCTCTGGTCAACCCTAAAAGATCTGTTCATTTACACTGCAGATGATGGAAACATTTTTTCCCTGGGTAAACGATGAGCAGATACGTGAGCAACACAAAATCACGTCTGCCTTTCTGTGACCAGGGTATGAGAACCGAGCACATTCTGCGGCCACAGTGAGCATGGGCCCAGTTTGCCTAGCTCATCTCCAATCCGCATCACTTATTCAAGCAGCTTTTTCCCAGCTCTCCCTTTTGCTCTCAAGGTCTTCTGACTTGGATGATTCATTATGTGGACACCCTACAATAGTGTGCTTTCTTTAACGCACCCTTGGCTTAATACTATGATGGAACCTATATGGATTTTCATCGATCAACTGTAACTGAGCTACACTCGGCCGCTGAAACACTGCTGTGTCTGTCTGCTTTGAGTCAATCTTTCCTTACAAGGTGCTTGTTAGAGAACCTGAAAGGACAAGGGGCTAGGGGTGTCTGTGGGTTTACAGAACCATCACTGTGGCAGCTTTTGGTGGCTGTTTGGTAAGCAGTATCTCTATTCGTCCAAGACTGGCTTTCAGCCTGAGCGGCCTGGAAGTGTGCTTGCAGAAGAGACTAATTACTGGAGGGTGAGGGGCAGTCTCAAAGAATAAGTAACAAATCTGCAGAGGTCAGGTGGCGACAAATACACACCTAAGTGCACAATGAGGCTTGTCGCTATACAGCATGTGAAGAAACAGAAACAGAGCTCAGTTGCAGAATAATGACATGATGGGACTGTACATTCTACCAAACAGAACGTGGAGGGAGATGGTGAGATGATTCAGGCCCCGAGACAAAACTAGAACGAAAACATGCTAAAAGGATAAAAAATGCTTAAAGCCCCGCCCCGGGATGAACTCACCCTGTAAACTGGAAATCCTGTGATGGGTGGGATAATGGCATACCCCCAGACAATACAACTGAAACACAGCAGGAAGGCCATGAACATCAAACTGCGGAGGGAATGTGAGCTTGCCCTGCAGAGACAGCGAGGAGATGTCTCTCTCCCTTCTCCTGTGGCTGGGGAAATGGCCAACACCACTGTTTGCTTGCCTCTCTGTGTTACTGTCTCTACTGTTAGTTTCTATACACAAAAAGGAGTTGCGTATGTTTCTAAAACAAAAGTAATTTAATATGTTGTCTTTACAACTACACACAGGGTACTCAAATGTATGCAAAGTCTTCGGTTTCAGCCACTTTGAGTCATGTGTGCTAGGGCACGGAGCTATGTTTGTGTGTTGGCACAAGAAATAATTTTATAGATACAAAAATGAAAATAAGGGCATGTATAAAATCAATAAGGATTCCACAGAGCACAGAGAAATCAGGACACATGCACTACACAGAACAATATACAGTCTACTATAACAGGAGCATGCCAAGCACCCAGCCCAAAAGCCAGACCACTGATTGTCCGTCTGTGAACACAACTGAACACAAACTGAACACAATCTAATGCTCCGTTCAACATCATGATCCAAATTTTCTGTTAGTTTATGAGTGGTTTAGGCAACAGTGACGAGTTCTGTTAAGTTGTGACACCATTCCTGGTGAAGGACTCAAGGAATGGACACTAGAAAAGCTTGTTGGTTCCCAACCCGAGACCAACACTCTGAGACTGTGGTGCTAGGTATATTGGAACAAAGCAATACTTTGAGGGGAACCCAAACTTGTCCCCATTCCCAAAGAAAGGATCAGCAGCCAGCACCAGCACTTGCTAAAAGCCTCTCCCTCCTCAGCACTGGGGCTTGAAGCAGGGTCTGATGCCTGCTAGCCATGAGTTCTCCCACTGAGCTACAGCATACAGCCATTCTCTCTTCCGTAACAGTACTTTCTGTGATGCACACTGTATCAATTTTAACCAGTTTTTGCCAACTTAGATGATCAAAGGAGCTATTGAAAAATCTTGTCTGTAAAATGCTTTTGCAAAAGGATAAATCCCCTGCACATTTTCCAGACTAAATATAGCAACCAAATGACCAGAAAGACCCTCAATATGCACCCCTACATAAGACTTGCAGAATGAGTGTTTCTCAGAACATGTCATTTTCCTGCCGGAGGCCAGACTCCTGAGTGAAGCTAGCGAGGTCCACACTGAGCGCAGCAGCATGGAGCAGCCATGCAGACCTCTCTTAGTTGCTCGTACTGTGTTCGATGCTAGCCTCCTGATTCTCTGGTGAGCATCCCTGGCCTTCCTGACTCCACAAACCCAAATTCTCTATTCCTCATGTTATATCCAGCAGAAAAATATTCTTCCCACAGTTCAGAGCAAACAGAATTAATGGCCATAAATTCCCTCAAATTCTAGCAAATCAACAGAACCACTAGACTATTCCAACATCCACTCTGCCATTCTTGCGATGAGGGAACAGGCGTTTATTGCTGCTTTAAAAACACATCTATCCAACATCTTTCTTTTCCAACTAGATAACAAGCTCCGTGAACTATATACTGGCACCCATTAGTCCACAGGCACTGGGCAAACAATGAGAAAGAACATCTCTGGGCTTCAGTAGTTGTTTTTCTCCCTTTCGAGAAAAGAGAAAGCAACAGTAAGAAAAGAAAATGCAGCAGCTCTTACAAAAGCTGGAGGTAGAGGCAGGCGGATCTCTGTGAGTTCAAGACCAGCCTGGTATAAAGCGAGATCCAGGACGGGCTCCAAAGCTACATAGAGAAGAAACCCTGTCTCAAAAAACAAACAAAAAAGCTGGAGGGGAGGAAAGTTTAAGTGTGTTGTTGTTGTTGTTTGTTTGTTTTGTTTTTCCTGTCTACACTTAAATAAAGAATGTTGTAGGGCTGGGGTATGGCTCTTGCTGTCCAACGTGGTGCTTGCCTAGCAGCCAAGCCAAGGACCTAGCTTCAATTCCTAAAACCCAAACAATATGAATGCTGCCAGCGAGGGCTCATATGTGGAAAGTGTGGTCTCTAACTGAGGTGGTGTTGAATAATGGAATTTTAAGAAACGGGATCTGGTGACGGATGTGAGATCCCGAGGGCTCCGGTTTATGAATACATTAACGTATCTTATGGGAGAGTAGATTCCAGAAGACTGTTCTACAAAGGATGGGCTGGTACCTCCCTCGTCTCTTCCGTCCCATCTCATCACTCTTGGTCCCTCTAGCACATGCCACCCTCCTCTCTTGCACGTGATCCAATGACTGTGCAGTCATCCACCCTGTGGCCCTCACCAGAGTCACATGTTTTATGACCGCAACAGAAAAGAATATATGACAAATAAATGTATTCTCTCTGAAAAATGTTTATCTGCCAAGATGGTCATGTTTTTATCTGAAAATTTATCTGAAAAATATTTATCAATGTTATCTAAAAATACAACATGGCAGAACATGCTTGTGCCTGTTCATTTTTAATTTTAAACAAAAGACAAACAGCATCTACAAAGTAGGATTCCAACAGTGACGTGATTATAAGTTTAAACACAGTGCCACTAATAAGGCCCTGTATGTATTCAACATGGCAGTGTGACTTGGCGGAAGTACTGGATAGGGACTCACTCACCTTCACCCTCTTTTTAACAGTTCTCAACTTATTACTTCTGATATAAAAGTTAAAGAGAGTAAGGGAAATTCCACAAAATAGTCTAATTAAATTTTATCTTAAAAATAGGTATCAGGGTTTGACTGTTGCTTATTTTTGTTTCTGGTAATGATATCATAAACTATTTGGAAACTTTAACTTTGTATAGATATATGTTTCCTTTGTTATCTCATATTTTAATAAATCCAGAACACTTATAGTTCTTATCAGTAGAAGTTCCATGTTTCTCTTCATGAATATATATGTGTGCATGTCTACATACATAAGAAATAGTGTATTCAGAGGGCTTTAACACATATTTAGTTAAAGAGCCTTCAGATCTTTAACTACTGTGTAAGTAATTATTTGACTTTGTTATCTAAAATTTCCATGCATAATGATTACACTTAATAGTATGTTCTTTCTCCTACAAATACTCACACAAAACTGTTTACTTATCAATTATATTCTCCCAGGTATATGGTCCTTTGTGTTACTGTGTTTCTTTTAACTGTAATTTTTAGATCTAGATAATTATTTTGGAAAGGGTATCTATCCAAACTATCTATCTAGCCAAGCATCATTTAAACTGCTCCTTTAGGACTTCCAAAAAAAATGATCATTGAAATATTCATTAAATTCTCATAGGCGCCTGTTGAAGCTTTCAGTTTCCAAAAGCATTTCCATTTTACCTGCTCATGATTTCAGCGTGCATTTCTCCATGTGCCCACAAAAACAGGCATCTGGTCACGCCGCTTTAGTCTGTGGTAGAAACAGGTCCTTTGTCTGCAGAGATGTGAACATGAGATCTGTACCTCCTCACCGTCTAAATTGCTCATAGTTTCCATGAAGCTCTGTTGAGACCTACCTCTGGAAGTAGTGACATCTACATACCAGAGATTGGGAGAAGTATGGTGGGGAGAATATGTCTTTCTCAGTACTTCCCAGTGACAGGCCCCAGAAAGATCCAGCCCATTTCCCTCATTCCTTTTGTTCAGATTTTCCTGAAACCTCAGGAGGCGGCACTATTGAAGGACTATCTAATTGTGTTAAGGTTAAGGTAACAAACTTGCTTTACAAAGCATATGGGCAAGAATCTGAAATAATGACGTAAACTAGCAAGGGCACAATCGATAATCGATCTACGAAAGTGTATGTGAAGGGCAAGAGTGGCTGTCAACAAAACCCTTGCAAGAGCACCCCACAGGTCCTACATCCCTGGGAGTCCATGCCAGAGCTCTGCCCGGGCCACTCAGCCACAGCTAAGGGCCACTCATTAACTGTGTGGAGCTAGAGAAGATGGCACCTTTTTTCTGAATGAAACCCTCTTGGCAGCCAGGAACTGAATGCCACGCTGGGCGCACTCTGGGATACGGGGCTTCAGTGTTCACTGTGGCTGTTTGCTCAGATGGTCAAGAACATACCAGTGATTTATGCTTTGGCATTTCTACTGCACGCCGCCCTTTTTAAGCACACTCAAGGGATTTAGACAGCATTCTGTTCATGAAACAGGCTTCATTAGGTGTCCTAAAACGTCTTAGCAAAGTATGAACTCACAGTGTCAAAAAAATAGTGTCAAAGCCCATTGGTGGTGGCACACACATTTAATCCCAGCACTAGGGAGGCAGAGGCAGGTGGATCTCTGTGAGTTTAGAGCCAGTCTGGTCTACAGGGCAAATCCCAGGACAGCCAGGGCTGTTACACAGAGAAACCCTGTCTCAAAAAACCAAAAGAAAAAAGTGTCAAAAGGCATGAATAACCGACCAGCTTAGAGTAAACTCCACACAAGAAATATGAACTGTGGACTTTACATGCTATCTTTATACTTAATGTAAAAGGATTTTTAAACAAACATTAATCTCTACAGTATTAACTATCATCTCAGAGCCTCTCTCCAATAGGGCTCCTCATGCCACACCCACCTCCCTGCCTTAGCTACACACTCCTCCTCTTATTAATCTCTACGGTATTAACTATCATATCGGAGCTCCTCTCCAATAGGGCTCATATTGCCACACCCATCTCCCTGCTATAGTTACACATTCCTCTTCTTGGGCCTTAGGATCTGCAGTCTGAACTGATGCCACTCTTGGGTTCTCCATCCCTCCTCTCGATCCTTTCACCTGACATGGTATTCTCCAACAGGCTCCCTGGCTTCCCTAGGCCTGACTGCATGCTCCTGCAGTGGGCTTCCAAAGGCCCGGCACACATCATGGTGTCACTCACATACAACAGTGTAATTTGCTTCCTAGACCAACTGCCTCTCCTTATACACTGGGCCTGTAGGCAGCTAGCACAAACACAGCTTCACATGTCTTTCCTTACTAGAAAGAATTCACAAACACAGAAGCAATAATGACTAGAAGACCCTTAGAGTCATTTTTACCTCTTAATCTTCTGTAGGTTTCAGCGACATAATCAATCATTTAACAGATTCTTAATGAATTCACACTAGATGCTAGATGCTCAGTCATACACAAGTACAAGCAAGAGTCAGACACAGTGGCACACGGTGCGGTAGAGGACTCCACATATGAACACAGTTAAGTGCAAGAGACTGTGGGAGTCCACACTGGGACGACGTGTCAAGCCTAAAGGATTTAAAGAAGGCTGTGCCAATGCCTGGACATCTGAACTTGAGCCTGAAGCCTCAATAGGAAGAAATCAGGAAGCAGCATGAGGAAATGCAGCTGGTGGCCTCACACTCACCAGCAAATCAGTCAAACCGAAACCAAGCTGCACGACCCAGCAGCTCCCCTTTAAAGGAGAAATGGGCAAAACATTATCTTCAGTTCCACTGGTATTCCATGTACCAGGGCCCATGATTTAAACTCCCTTTTAAAAAGGTAGTCATGCAACAAAAGCATCCATCTACAACAGCACTGCTGTGATCTTCAATGGGGATTCTACAAAGTATTTTCCCCTATGAATACTATTAATGCAATTCTGTGGGGCTGAAGTCAATATAACTAGGCCATCTATCAGTTAGCACTTTCCCTGCAGCCAAAAAGTCAGCACCAGGACTTTCTGTTACTAAGAAAAAGAAGTAAGAGGGAAGGTGCTGGCCAGTGAGACGGCTCCGTAGGTTCAATCCTTGGAGACTAAATGGTAGAAGACAAGAACTGACTCTACAAATGTGTCACCTGAACTCAGCACGCTCTTCTTGGCATGCAGGGACACACGCTAAACACACACTAAATGAATAAATACAAGAAAAACTTTATATTTTGTAGATTAGCTGACTATTGACAGTTACCCATTGTTATATGGACTCCTATTAGCGCACGGGTCCTGGTCTTGCTTTGTGTCTAGGGTTTGCTTTGTTCCCCAAACTTGAAGCAGACAGACAATGTGACCGGCTGAACCCTGGACTGCTCTTGCCAGTGGGCAGTAGGAGGACACAGACAAAAGCCTGTGTAGACAGTTGATTATGACCCTTGTCCAGACTTCCTTTCTGGCAAAAAGTACAACTGGATAAACAGAGAAACAAGATGTACAACAGTCTCAGTAACTCCTAACAGCAGGAAGAATGACGGACCTGGGAGCAAAACCCTCTACCAGCCATAATCTTTACTCCGTGGGACTCAGAGGAAAGTGCTCACAGAGCCTGATTAATGTGGGTACTCAGGAATTGGTCCACAAATACCTAACAAAAGTACAAAAAGCGACAAGCCTGCCCCTTCGTTCCCAGGGAGCTGGTAAAATACTGGATAAATGGATGGTGTATAGGAAACAGCCAGCAGCCAGCTGTTACTTAACAAAGGAATCTGCCAGTCTTAAGTGTTCCTCATCTTCACTCCGTGTCCAACTATCCCACGACAAGTACAGTTATACAGAGACACTGGTAGCAGCTGCCTGGCGATCTATCTGCCCTTCTTGTCAACAGCAGGAAGGATGGGTTCCTCTGATGCTCCCAGTGCTTGGGCACTTCTCCTCCAAGTCTTCATTTTCTCGTACGTAATCCAGGAACATAAGGAGAGTCAAAAGTATGAGATACTGACATCCAGTTTATAGTCCCCTCCCCAGGGCTGATAAATATTCCCTCATTATGAAGTATTCCCTTCTGGAGTACTTAATTACTTGAAAAACCATTGTTTTTTCAAACCAAGAAACTTTACTCTGATCTCCTTATATTTCTCTCCAGGAATAGGATTATCTTCAACCCACACCCTCTAAATTTGTGTCGGATTAATTTGTACCAAGAAATAGAACAAACATTGGAATCCCCAAACCCCACCTCAAACCCCACCTCCATCCTACTCTACCCAGCTCCCAACCAGCAGCCCCACTGGGAGACAGTAGCACTCCCTGAGGTGTCAGGCTACTTTGTTGCCCCCAACACACCTGACACCAACCTGTCACATCAGCAAGATGTTGAGAAATGGTTGCCCTACCCCTAGCTCAACTTGGAGAACAGTGGCTCTGACTTTTCTCATCATAAATAGAGTTAGTTTTGTTCAAGCATCTATTTTCTTTCCAAGTATGGCTCTTTAATTGAAATTACAGGGTGTGACAAGTTCAGTTTCTATTAGTCTTGAGATGGCTCTAGACATCAAGTGTCCCTGCTTCTCTTTCTACCCTCCTGAACAGTTTGTTGTAGTGTTCATAGTTTTTGCTATTGTTGCAATTTTCTTCTTTCCATTCATGTCTCATTTGTAAATTAACACTAGCATTGCATTTATATTTCACTTGCATAAGGAAGATGAGTAAGAATATAAAGACTTGGCCCGAGAAACAGTGAATAAATTAGGAGAAACTATTTCCATAAATGCATTCAGTCATGATATTATTCTGCACATTGGTATAAATGACCAACAAGAAAACCCATTAGTTCTGAAGCTACTAAGACACATCTGCCTGCCTTGTGCATGTCAACGGGCAGCCTTCAATCACTCAGTCACTGCCAACTCCAAAATGTCCTATGTCCTAAGCGAAAAGCCATGAGTAGGTTTCCAGATATTCTGCACATTTTAACCTACTGGGCTAGGAAAGTTTATTATAAAGGTCAAAATGTTCCAGGCAAGGGCTTTGAGAGAAACTACTACATTCTATGCCTTCAAAAAAGGCCCACTATTTGAACACTTCAATATTTAAGACAAATAAATTAGGAACCTTGCTTTCCCCTTCTATTAAAAAAAAAACTTTTTAACTTTCTCTATGTTATTGTGGTAGTTTGAATGGTCCTCATGAGCTCATAAAGAATGGCATTATTAGGAGGTATGGCTTTGTTGGAGTATGTGTGGCACTACTGGAGGAAATGTATCACTGTGGGGGCAGGCTTTGAGGTCTCCTTTGCTCAAGCTTCGCTCAGTGTGACTCTCAGACCACTTCCTGTTGCCTGCAGATCAAGATGTAGGACTCTTAGCTACTCGAGCACCATGTCTGTCTGCATGCCACCATGTCCCACTGTGATGATAATGGACTAAACCTCTGAAACTGTAAGCCACCACAATTAAATGTTTTCCTTTATAAGAGTTACAGTGGTTATGGCATCTCTTCACAGCAATAGAAACCCTAAGATAGTTATTTTAGGTGACCTGAAAAAAAATGAATTAGATAACAAAATATTGGCAGGCTGCCATAGTGCAGGCCTGTAATCCCAACCACTTGGGAGGCTGAAGTAGGAGATTCATAAGCTGACGGCCAGCATAAGCAATTTACCTAGATCCTTCCTCTCAATAATATAATTTTGAGAGTTAAGCTCAGTGATATAACGACTTCCTTCACAAAAAGGAGGATGAGGCTGGGTATTATTTTATCTATGTGATTTTTTAAAATACTATTCTAAACTTTATATTAAAAAATTATATCAGGGTATGACATTGGATTTCTTTAGAAAGTGTTCCTTGTCCTATGAAAGAAGTGTTTCAACTAAAAAATTTTTACTATATACAACTTTTAAAAGACATAATTATCACAGTGGAGACAGTACGTGTAGCTATGCACGCAAAGTCCTTTGGGCCTTACATCTAAACACATGCGGAAACACTCGTTTCCAGTGCAGCTCAAGTGCTGTTTGCCAAGCCATTTTTGCTCTGTCTCCGAGTAAAGAAAAGTAGAACTTCTAACCACTAAAGAGACACACCGTTTCTTAATTTTCTTTGCCCTCAACATCGTCTATCCAGTCACAATCTGTGAACAATCTCAGTCCTCCAGTTCTGGGATGAGTTTATATGGGTCTGGTGAACTGTCTGAGAACAAAAGGCCATTAGAAAACAGTCCACGTGGGGCCTGGCAGGCGAACTCCTCCTAAGAATAACAGTCCATACAATATTTATTTTTGAAACAATTACTGTGCCCCACATATGGCTGTGAAATAAACAGATCTCTGGGTCATTAGTAGAGGGACAATGGAATCCAACCATCTCCATCTGCTTCTCGGTGGGGAGATGCTATTTTCAAATGACTGACACACGAACACATCGTGTGCCATGTCTGTTCAGAAAAGAGCGGACCACGCCTTCCACACCAATGGATCAAAGGAGTAAGCAGAGAACCACGATCTGTCACCAATGTCTCCAATAAAATTATGTTTGAGACTAAAAAGAGATGAAAAGAAATTTTATAAATCGATTCTGGTTTGGTCTCAATAGGCTAAGAAAATACACAGTACTCGACACAGATTCAGTAACAATTGAAGAGAAAAAAATGAAAATTCTAACATTATGAGGCTCATAATACTTCCATCTGCAGCAACTTTGAGGAAGCTGATTAGATGATCCTAATGGGTGATTTACGGTGAAAGGAAAATACACCCTTAGCATAATTTAATAAGATCTTCAGAATGAAGCAAATTCAAGGGCTTCATAAAAGACCTTCTCATGGCCTTTTAATAGCGCGCTCCAATTCCAATTAACTTGTTAAATGCCAGCTCTCACCGCCTCATCACAGCCTTCCTGATGAAATCATGAAATAACCGTTAACGGTACAGTGCCTACTAAAGAATCGTGGACAGTCCAGAGGAGATAAACACCTCTCAATTCTCCATGCCAAGAGAGAAGAAAAACTGCAGCGTGTAATTAAAAATAATAATAAATCCTGTTCATCTTTGGAAGAGGCAAGATTATGTTTACTGAACACATTGGCCTGTTCTAATTGTTTTACTGGGTTAATATTTAGATTAGCTTAACCTTTTCATAGACCCTCAAACAGGTAGGGCGGGAATGTTGATTAAGAGGGTTAATTTATGTGAAAGGTAGCCACTGAAGACTCGGACAGCAGAGACAGCCTGCCAGTGTGATGAGCCTGACTTCTGAGCTGGTGTCAAGGATCTGTGGGCTTCCCTGCTGGGCATCCACCCCCACAGGCAGCACACCTGTTCACCCACTCCCACACTAGCTCTGCCCACAGTCTGTCTTCTCCGTTTTCCAGGCTGCTTGTTGGCTCCTTAGACGAGGACAGACCTGGTTCCGAGACCGGGGGTCTTCCGCAAAGTTCAAGGTCGACCCCTCCCCGCAACATCAAGGGAGAGCCCCCACTGAGCAGCAGACAGTTCCATTCTGCCACAGCCCACTTCCTTGGACTTCGATTTCTTGTATCTGTGAACAGTCAATGACATCGCCCGTCTGTGAGAGGGAGTGTGAATCCCCTGAAGATGCACAACATCCCAAGCAGCTACATCACAGAAAGGTTAGACAAAGGCTCCTAGGAATACTCTTCCCTAAGTAACTTTAAACTTTTGCACTTGCGTGACTACTGCAGTGGAGTGAAGGCTTTGCGGATGAAGGAAATGAAGAAAGCAAGATGATGTACAAATGACGTGAAAACTATGCTTTAGGCCAGTGGGATGAGGACAGGAATTGCCTGGGTTTAGTCCCTTCCTAAACTGAGTATCTATACACCTTTCGGGGACCCCATCTCTGGCATCTCGATGGCTTTTCTGGAGTAAGAAGCTTAGAGGACATGAAGTTCTGTCCACAACTTCCCAGTCTGGTGGTACAAGCTCTGGTTTCGCTCATACACAGATGGGATATTTATGCAATAAAAAAATAACCGTGATGCACATTTCTCCCAGTTGAGGACGGAAGTTGGCAAGCAGAAATACAATGGCATCGCATTTCCAGTGATGGTTTAATGAGGGTGAGGCATTTGCTTTCCAACCCTCCTTGAAATGTTCCCAGGATCGGCCGCTCGTCTGCCAGTGCAAGGTCGGGCATAAAGCAGGTGCCCTTTAAGCCCCTGCCAATCCCCAGCCCTGACATCCACCGGGTAGGGTACCTGTTCTCAGGCACCACAATACACACTGAACATATAACTGCACCTTTTCATACTTTAAAAATAAATGCCTTATGTAGATTTTGTAAAAGAAAAAAAATATTAAAAAAAAAAGAAGAGTGTGATGCCATATGCCTATAGAGCCAGCTACTCTGGAGGCTGCTCCAAGGGGATCACTGCTATCAGGGGTTTCTGGACAGCCTGGCAGAGGCAGGCTCTTTCTATACATACATACAGACAGACAGACAGACACACACACACACATACATACACACATACATATGTTTGATTGTACATTTAAATGATCTATTAAATATATTAAATTGGTATTCGGCTTCCTTTTTATTCTCAGGTATTTCTTCAGGTCAACCGTTTAAGGCATGAACGGCTGTTTCTTTCATCAGAATTTTTGCACTCTCTGTGAGAAGATGAACACCAGCCAGCTGCACATAAACTTTCCTTCTTAACTCTGTGCCCAGAAAGCAGCCCTGCGTGCCGCCTTCTGCGGTTGTTAGTGAGTTTTAACTGAGGACTGAGCAGGCCTGCAGACGCCCGTGCCAACCCTGCACCATCCATTTTAACCATCATTCTCCATGCTAACGGCTTCCAAAGGCCTCTGGACCTTATCTTCTCCACAGAACTTGGTACACAATGATTCGAACTGCCCACCACACATCTCCAGTCACCTCACACGGCTCTACTGCTGAGTGAACCATCCTTCTCCTCCACATGGCGGCTGCCATGAACTCTGAATGGCACATCCAGCATTTGAACCAGTACTTGGCTCTATGTTCCTTACTCGACCACAGATTCTGACGTGTAGCACTGGGACTTTACAATCTAGCCCCAGCAATCCCTCCTTCGAGGATCTTCTACACCTTTTCTGCTGTGGGATGTATGGCAAATGTGTTGCTGATTAATCAATAAAACACTGATTGGCCGTTGGCTAGGCAGGAAGTATAGGCGGGGCAAGGAGGAGACTAAAGCTGGGAAGTGGAAGGCTGAGTCAGAGAGACACTGCCAGCCGCCAGGATGACAAGCAGCATGTGAAGATGCCGGTAAGCCACGAACCATGTGGCAAGGTATAGATTAATGGAAATGGATTAATTTAAGCTGTAAGAACAGTTAGCAAGAAGCCTGCCACGGCCATACAGTTTGTAACCAATATAAGTCTCTGTGTTTACTTGGTCGGGTTTGAGCGGCTGTGGGACTGGCAGGTGAGAGAGATTTGTCCTGACTGTGGGCCAGGCAGGAAAACTCAAGCTACATCTTGGGCAGCCCCTCCAGCCTCTTCAACAGTGGGGACTGGTCCCTTAAGACTGATCCTGAGTCAGAGTTCACCATTCAGCCATTGGTAAGTTACCCACACACCAGCAACGAACCCACCCCCATGCTAATGCAGCAACTCTAATTGAGTTCAGGGAGGGAGGGAGGGAGGGTGGGAGGGAGGGAAGGATGGAAGGAAGGAAAAAAGGAAGAAAGGAAGAAAGGAAGGAAAGAGAAATGGGAAGGAAGGGAAACGGGGTGGACCTTAGATTGGTTTCCTACTCTGAGTTCTCAATGCTACAGCTCATATTGTTACCATCATTTAAAACTATTTTAACAACTTACTAACTAGTCTGCCTCCTCTAGTCTCTCCCCTTAAAAATAAAGTCTTCATAGCCACTGAGTCCTAACCAAAATATGCCTTAAATAGTCTCTTCCCACGTAAGGGCAGCACAGCTCCGCAACTCCAGGACTAGAGGGCTGAGGGGACCTAGAGCACAATGTGTTCAGGTAGCCTGAACTTTGGGGACACCCTATCTCAGCAAAAAGAAAGGAAGTCAGGTGTGCAGCACAAGCCCTTAATCCCAGCACTCGAGGCAGAGGCAGGCAGATCTCTGTGAGTTCAAGGCCAGCCTACATAACAAGCTCCACACCAGCCAGAGCCATATACTGAGACACTGTCTTAAATGAAAAATACTTGAATGAATAAATGAATTAATTAATTAATTAATGATGAAAAGACAAGAGAAGGGAGTGAGGGAAGTAGAAGGACAGAAACAGAAACTTTATGTGATTAAAAGTCCAAGCTCCAGAGTGTGAAATTCAAGGCTCTGTACCCTCTATGCCCCTCTGTCCCCTCACCAGCCCCCACGAGGCAGTCCACACTCACCTGTCCACCCCTTCACACCAACAGGCAAATGTGCTGTATCTCTTACTTCATTTTCATTGGTCCTTTGATTTTACCACTTTACTAACTTGAGAAACCCCAGTCACCCTCCAGCACCCAGTCCAAGGAAGTTTCTGTTCCGCAAAATCTTCCTATCGGTGCCATTACAAATCATGGCTGTTCAGGGCTTCCCAAGTCTGTAGTTTACACACCTGGCATGGAACATAAGATACAGACTCCCCACTACAAATGGAAACTCCTTAAAAGGAAAGCCTATGAATTATATATCCTTGAATATTTATTATCTAAGATAAAGCTTGAGGCAAAATAAATGCTCAAAAATATTTTTTAAATTAAGCTGTCTTTGCTGTATAACAACCCCCCAAAGATGACAATGTTTAATTTACCACTAACAATTTAGGAGTACCAAAATTAAGGCGAATTAGTGGAATGGATAGATAGATAGACAGACAGATAGATAGATAGATGATAGATAGATAGACAGATATAGATAAACAGATAGATAGATAGATGATAGATAGATAGATAGATAGATAGATAGATAGATAGATAGATAGATAGATAGATAGATAGACAGATGATAGATAGATAGATAGATAAATAGATAAGACAAATAGAGAAAAACAAACTTTGAAAAGGTGCAGGGCAGGTGGTTGGTTTACTAAGTACTTGTCACACTAGCATGAGGAACTGTGTTTGATACCCAGCACCCACAAAGAAGCTACACATGGTGAAACACTCCTATAATCCCAGTACAGGGGTAGCTGAGACAGGGTGATACTTAAAGTTGGTTGGCCAGCCAGTCTGGCTGAATTAATGAGACCCTGCGTAAAAAATAAAGGAAGAGAGCAATAGAGGAAGGTACCCAGTATCAACTTTCAGTCCTTACATGAAAACATATATACATGTATGCACACATATATGAATGTATACACGTATGCACATATACACAGATACTCTGAAAATACAGTATGTTCAGATGTATGTTTTGGCTTAGTGTTATTTTATTAAAAACTATTTCTGGCACACAAAGACTACTGCAGGGCTACACAGAGTGGATCACCAACCAGGAGCTTGTTAGGCTCCACTGTGAGATCAGAGCTAAAATGAAGACTACACGCTTAAAAACCTTGGTGGCTCTTGGACGCGGCTGAGAATTCCAAATGCTTTGTGATGGGAGAGGAGTTCTTTAGGGAAGAAGGCGTTGGCTGGTTTGAACCTTGTCGATTACATGTGGCAAGTGGCATGTGGGACAGGAGATTTAGGACAGCCGTGGTGCTGTCCACAGATCCATCCACAACACACTGCTCAGTTAGGCACAGACTAGTGGACAGGCGTGTGTCCCGCGAACTGTTTCTTCGTTACGCCCCTTCACAATTTTTGTGACTTCCCAGTTTCAGTTCCCCTGATATAAAAAGTGCTCTAAGTCTGTCCCGGTCAAAGACAAACCAAGGCCAGGCAGCAGTGAGGGTGATAACAACAATAACAACAACATTAATAACAATAACCTCCTACTGGGAGTGTTACAATGATGGAAAGGACTCAATACATACAACCCGGCCCTGCTGTGAATCTCGTGGGAAAGCGAGGCATTGTAGCCACAGAGTGGGGTGGGGTCACTGGATGGAAAATGACAAAGAGGAAATATTAAAGGAAAGAGGAATTCTGACTAAGCCAAACTAGCAAGTTGGAGACAGACCGAGTGATGAGACACCATGATTAGATTGATCTAGTGATTAGAAGATGAGGAACTGTCAGTCATGAGGGCTACCAGAGACAGCGCATGGGCAAGGGGGCTCTTGATAAAGCGACTAAGGAATATTCTGATGAAAACTAGACTTTAAAAAGCCAAGTGTGGGTGGCACGTACCTCTAATCATATAACTAGATGGCTGAGGAAGGAGAACCATGAACTTGAGACCAACCTGGGCTATATAGTAAAACCCTGTCCTCAAAACAAACAACAATCAAAAATAAAAAATGCACATATTCAAAAAGGAAGTGAACAGATGGGCCTTGCTAAAGAGAATGTTCAAAGGCAGGAGCAAGCTTGGTCTAGGAAAGAACGTCATCACTACATCTCAATTAAAGCATGCCAGTTTCCTGTTGAAATCTGAGGCATATCTCTCTCTCTCTCTCTCTCTCTCTCTCTCTCTCTCTCTCTCTCTCTCTCTCTCTCTCTCTCTCACACACACACACACACACACACACACACACACACATACACACACGCACACACTGAAAATCAGCAAACCACAGGGTATGTATAATATTTGGAAGCCAGCCCTGTCCTCTTTGTCACCCTCCACCCTGGCAGAGCTGACCGAAGGAAAGAGACGTCTGCTACTCAAGGGAGAAGCAGCAGCTTACTGAAGCAGTCAAAACCTAAACACCCAAGAGCACGCAACGAAGGAGGAGAAAGGAACGGCGGCATACATCACCGGCAGCCACAAGGAAAGCAGACTGCCTGCAACGCCGCATCGGTGAGTTACAGATGATGCTTCGTCCACAGTTGGAGGTCAGCCTGGAGAAGACACAGGGTGGAGAAATGCCGGGAAGGCTGGGGAGGCAGGCGGCAGGTGCACCCCTCCTACCCCTGAGCAAACGGGCTCTGAGCAGTCAAGGGCTCCTGAAATCCAAACCCTTTGTGTTCCTACTTCTGCCAACACGTTTCCACAGCAGCCACCGCTGATCCACCCTGTTTGGCTCTCTCATCGAAACTTCACAAAAATTTAATTTCAACCTCAGGAGCCCTAAAGCTGTAAATTAATTGAATGAAATTTACAAACATTATGCGAAGAGATAAAGCAATTTGAGACTTTTCCCCCATTCAGTGGACTTAGCCACCTAGCATGGCGGTTTTGCTTGAGATGAGTTCAGAGCCTCTGGAAACCTACCTAATCCTGCTCTCTGGGCCTTGTGCCTATTCACACAACCATGTTAACCCATATCTGGAAAGTTAATAAACCCCAGATGGGTTTAAACACTAAGAAGTACTTCTGACACATTTTGCCATTTGCTATATTGTAGATGTCCTTTGCTGTTGAGAGAACCCTCCTCAAAAGATCACAACAGCAGCAGAGAAAAGCCCTGTGGTTATTAGCATGCAACAGAATATCTTATAAGATTAATACGGTCTCAAGCTGAAGCTAGGAATTAAATACAGTGAAGGTGAAACCCCATACGCATTGGTTTAATACAGACATTCCCCAAACAAAATTTGAAGCTCATCCATTTTTCACCAAAAGGAGGGAAGGGAGAATCCCATGGTTTTTAAACAGCAAGGCAAGGAGAAGGGATGCTTCTCTGCATTCCAACTTCACCAAGCGAGTCAGCTAAGCCACACTGACACACGCGTGCCGACGGAGAGACGGCACAAACCATGAGCTTTCTGGAATGCAATGCAGTATAACCAGAGGCCGGATTCGCCTATGACTGCCAGACTTACCAGGGAAGAATTAAGATGTGCCATTCTCTCCCCCACTGGTTTTCACAGCACGGCCGTCAGTCACCCTTCCAACTGAGATCAAGTCTTTGACCGTCGCTTTCTTCGATTTCATTTTGTCTAAATTTACTCTGTGCGTGCCTGCAGCTGTATATGGAGGCCGGAAGTTATAGTCATGTCTTCCCTGCTCTCAAGGACTCAACTGGGCTGGCCAGCCAATGAACTCAGGGAGCCGCCCCCTGTCTTCTGCCCCTTCGCTCCCTCCGGGGCTGAGGTTAGGAACGCAGTTGCCATGCCTAGCTTTTAGGAGAGTGCCAGGAATCTGGTCTCCACACTTGTGCCACCGGTTCCGTACCAACTGAGCCATGTTCCCAGCCTATCTTTCTCAGTTCTCTCAGCATCTGAAAGGCACTGGCCGATAAGGAGCGGTAGGCAACGGAGGTGACCGGAAAGCTTCTGCCTTATGGGTTTGCAACACCTTTGGATATTAGCTGCTAAGGGAATTTCATAGATAACAGTTGGGGCACCGGGTTTGTTTTGCTGGAGATCAAATTGAAGAACTTATATTTGGCAGGCAAGCCCTCCAGCCCTGGAAACACTATTGCTAACAGTACAAGGAAGGTAAGTATAGCTACCAAGCAAGTTGGAACAAATGAGAAATATCAAAAAAAATTACATATATATATATATATATATATATAACTGGACACTAAACAGGCTATTAGAAAAAGCTTTCTGAAATGTTTTTCCATTTAGAAAACAACCCTCCAAAAACAGAGGCAAATGCTTCTCCTCAGATTGTTCTTTAAATAGGGGCCCACGTGTCAATACTGGGCAAGTTCATAAAGATAGGTCTTGTTTTAAAAGAAGAGCTTATAATATCTGGGTTGGAAGCTCCAAGAGTGAATGTCCAGCCCTTTGGCCCCTCAGTAAAAAATTCAGAGAGTGAACCCTGCCTTCCCTGAGTAATTGTGGACTTAGCTGAATTAACCCACTTAAAAAAATGCCCATTAAATAAATAAAATCCCAACACTTGTCTCTGTAGACAGAAAACAGATGGAAACAATACAAAAGATGGTTAAGGCTCTGGCAAACAAACCGTTCCTCCAAATACCATTCACAAAAGCTCACCAGACCTCCAGCTGTGGTGATGCCATGGGAACCCCAGGGCAGTCTTAAGTGAAGTCAACTCGAGACCAGAAGACAGGAGTATTTTTTCTAAATCTTCCAAATAAATTCATCTACAAAGGAACTACTATTTAGATTACAGAGGTGTGGGTTCAAAGAGCCAAGATGAAGACAAAAATCCATGTGTATACACACACACACACATCATCATCATCATCATCATCATCATCATCATGTAATCTCTAAACAACAAGAACTACAGTAGTAGTCTCCAAGGTAAGAGTCAAATCTAGGTCTGGGTAGTTTCTAGAAAATGGAAGTCCAAAGAAATTTCATCATTTGATGATATAACTGACTTCACAGGAAGACTTGTATCTGACAAGACATAAAATTCTTTTTGACTAAAAAGAAACACTCAACAATCAATCCCTTACACAGCGGCGAACATTCAAACGTTTGCTGAGCATCTGCTACACACTCAGTGTGTACCAGATGCCACCCATGATCTCAAAGGGCTTATGCTCCATATAAGTAACTGACAATTACAATAAAAAAGACCTAAGTGTGATGACAAAGGGTACAGTCATTTATGTAGAGTTCAAGTATCACAGAAAACTACCCCACTTCCAATCTCAACAGATCTTGCTTTCTCACAGTTAATTACAATATCAGTGTTTCCCAGGCTCAGCCTCCCCTGCCCAGAAAACCCTTGAGGTACTGGATGCAGATCTACCTTTTTAACACTGCTGGACAGATGGCTCAGCGGGTAAGAGTGAGCAACTGCTGTTGCAAAGGAGCTGATCAACTCCGAGCACCCACACGGCTCACAACTGCTTGTACCTTCAGCTCCAGGGAGAGCTGACACACTAACATGCACATACCACCCCCTACTCACACACAATTTAAAAAATACAAATAGATATAAACTGACTATGTCACGGTCACTCCTGTTGCCTAATACTTGGCTCCCCAAGTCAGCATCCCCATTCCAGTGTTCCCACCCTCTGGTCCAGTGTTCTCTCCCTCTATCCCAGTGTTCACACCCTCTATCCCAGTGTTCCCACCCTCTGGTCCAGTGTTCACACCCTCTATCCCTCTGGTCCAGTGTTCACACCCTCTGGTCCAGTGTTCCCTCCCTCTATTCCAGTGTTCACACCCTCTATCCCAGTGTTCACACCCTCTATCCCAGTGTTCCCTCCCTCTGGTCCAGTGTTCACACCCTCTATCTCAGTGTTCCCTCCCTCTATCCCAGTGTCCCCTCCCTCTATCCCAGTGTTCACACCCTCTATCCTAGTGTTCCCTCCCTCTATCCCAGTGTTCACACCCTCTATCCCAGTGTTCCCTCCCTCTATCCCAGTGTTCCCACCCTCTATCCCAGTGTTCCCACCCTCTGGTCCAGTGTTCCCACCCTCTGGTACAGTGTTCCCATCCTCTGGTGCAGTGTTCCCATCCTCAGGTCCAGTGTTCACACCCTCTATCCCAGTGTTCACACCCTCTATCCCAGTGTTCCCACCCTCTGGTCCAGTGTTCCCACCCTCTATTCCAGTATTCACACCCTCTGGTCCAGTGTTCACACCCTCTGGTCCAGTGTTCCCATCCTCTATCCCAGGGTTCCCACCCTCTATCCCAGGGTTCCCACCCTCTGGTCCAGTGTTCACACCCTCTATTCTAGTCACTGCATAATTAGTAAATTATGCATAATTAGTAAATTAACATTAGACTGAAACAGATTTGCTCCCCTTCTGAAAAGCCTCCAGGAGGTTCAGCCTAGAACAGATGTAGATCCAACCAGCTAGCAGGGCCATTCCAGGCAGCAAAGCAAATAGCAGCTTTATTCCAAACAGGGTAAGAGCGTGACCCTGACTTCAAGTCAGCAGACATGGTCCTCTCTCAGGCTCCCCTGCTCAGGATGAGCTATTCCCTCTCCCTAGGTCACCATCTTTTCCAGACAGTTCTCTCTCTCTGCTGTGCTGTCTTCTCTGTGCGTTTTCTCACCAGGCCAGACACCTCTCTGCTCTGTGTAACTGTCTATGCCGTAAGACTGCCTTGGTATATAGGTCTAATTTCATTTTTGTTTCTCCATAGACTACGGGCTTCTTGAGTTCAAGGATTACTTCTTAATTATCTCCCAGAATAGAGCAAAGAATATGGCTGATGAATGAACTAAGAAAATTACTAAATCCATTCTAGCTGGGAGTCTAATAAAAGAAATTATTACCTATTAGGCTGGCAGTATCCTACGTTATAGCGATAAACTTGTGCTAGGTATGATAAAGAAATAATGTTATGATGTGGATACAGCAAGCATACTTTTTTTTTTTTTTTACAATAAATAAATTGCTTCCCATTGAACTATACCAGCCACTGAAGGGTGGCACTAGAGCAGCCCCTTGGCAGTTTACAATCCATTTGAGGCATGAAGTGAGTTCAAGGGAAAACAAGATTGATATCTGACACACTGATTCTTCAGTCTAAGGTCAGATGTTACTAGAAGGAAAAGTAACACAATATGCTACAAGAATCTGAAAGCTTAAAAGAAAAAATCCCCCTCTGCCACTGAAATCTTTGCATGGACAAGAAGATCTAACTGCTTGCTGCTTCTAGAAAAGCCATGAACTTGCCATTTAGAAATCTGGGTTCCATCAACATCACACAATGGTGCTCATCAAAAAACCCAGTTCTCCCTGCCCACCAGCCCATTGATTACAGAGCGTCTGATCTTCAAGTGGGCTTCACTAAAATTAATTCTTCCTGGGGCTGCACGGGCAGACTCGGCAGCCTTTCTGTGGGGAAGGGCCTACCTTACTGCTCTGCAGGGATGCAGAGGAGGAAGCAGGGCCTGGGCAAGGGCTCAAGAGTGAGTGCCACCCCTGCACCCTGCAGTGCTCCCCACCACATGCCACAGCGAGGCAGAGCTGGAATCAAAACAATTAGAGGAGATGCTGGTTCAAAAGCTGGCACTTCCGGTTCAGCTGCCATAGCTAAGTCCTCTTCATCCACGCCGCTTCTCACCCTGCATCATGCACCTGCTCCAACACAGACCGACTCATACGCAGCAGACCCTGGTGACAGGTGAACGGAAATGCTGAATCACAGACCACTGCCTGAGCCAGGGTCACAGGGTAGAACGAAATCCTGCCCATTCTCTAAGGAAACGTGTGGTCTGGGACGAGTCGGTCAGCCTTTAGGGGATCAGACTTTTGGTCTGCAAAGTCAGCATCAGCCATATGATCTCCCAAGGGCCTCCTAATTCTAAAGCATAATGCCATGGAAGGGCTCCCAGTTATGAAAAGTAGGGCAAGACGGGATTTTAGGTATTTCTCAAAAACAACCCAAAGAGTAAGCCCTCCATTATGGTATTTCTGTTTCACTGTCCATGACGTTAGTGAGGAAGAGAAACAAATGCAGAGCATCTATGAAATAGCAACCTAGACTCATCAACGGCCCCAATCTAAGTGTAATGTCTGAGTATGGTGTGGTGTCTATATGGCAGAAGCATGGCCTGGGCTTTCGAGCATCCTTAGTAGTTCGGGAAGAAGTTTCATAGTAAAAGAAGCAAACGTATCAGCTTGTGTGTTTCTTAGCTAAGGGGAAAGAGCTCACTCACCACATGATTTCCAGGAGATCCCAGCCACAGTAACCAGCATGACCCACGCTGACCGAATCGAATGTCCTTTTATGTTGACTCAGAAACAAATGTCTCTCTGGTCACACTGAGAAAGTAGTGGTCCTTTCTACACTACACAAGCAAGAAATGCCTCTAGTGACAGGCATGAGAGCACCCTGAGCAATCTCCTACTGTGCGTGACCACTAATTCCTTACCCAAGTAACTTTGTTCAGAAAGTTTCCTCTAGGCATGTGAACTGTGGTTCCTGTGTACCCGCTCTTCCACACTGGAAGGACTGTTTACTAGTATGGTAGCATCTCCATGTGGCTATGACTGACTGTGTGAACCATCCTCCTGGGCTCCTCTGGACATGGTACCTACTACTCACCAGAATGACGGACAACCTCTTGCATCCCAAGGCATTCTGCCATTTCTGCAATTCCACAGTCACAGACAACTGTGTGGACCAAGCAAGGGATGGGGACTGGGAGGGAGGTGGGGTTCATTTCCTACACTACTGCTCACATGGCATAGTCAACAGGCATGGCAAAAAGTCTTGTCCATGACTGACCCTAAGAGCTGTTTATTAGGCAGGTGTAAATTCACAGCTGCACAGGAATATTATTTGCTTTACATCATTTTTAACCTTGAACAGGACTTTGTTTATTCCCATGAGGAATATTTACCTTGGAGAGACTACATTGCATACACCTCACACACCTAAAATTGCTCAATTCACTGTAAAGGTTTGTCAAGTGCCGCCAACCTAGAAAGGGTAATGTGAAAATACATGGTGTGCTCTGATCCTCAAAGCCTTCTCACTGTTGGGACATTTAACTCACAGAATGATCAATTTAATCTTCACCAGTTAAAACAGATTGTGTACCCTGAGTATCCTGAAATCAATACTCACGAAAGGATTCTTCCAAAGGAAAGGTAACATGAGAGAAGAGGTAACTCTGCTCTCCCAGAATCGCTGAAGACAACGTGCTTCCGGCCCAGGAGTTCCACTGGCCGAGGTGGAAAGATAAACTCCAAACACAGGCTCTGTCAATTTCAGCAGAAATTTTTAAATAGCCAGTTGTTTTGGTAAGCTGCCATTGAAGGACTATATTTTCATTTTATTTCACTAAAACGGTGTGCTTCCATTTTATTTGCTTTTGTCCAAGTGAATTCTTCATAACTTTCTCCTACAGGCTTAAGAAAAGCCTCCTAGGACACACAGACAGACACACAGAATTGTCACCAGGAAAGGAATCAGAGCTCTGCAGATCCCTTCTGTTTTCCTTCCTTCATGTGCTATATGACACCACTGAGGTGGTCACATGATAAATTATGTGTATTTTGAAATCTCAAGCTTAGAAAAGATTTTATTTGGTTTTGGTAGAACAATACTGAAAAAAGAAAGTATAGATAAGTGAGTATTAATATACTTCTAAAAATAAACTTGAGAAAGAAACTTCCAGTGAATGTGACCTTAGAAAGAACAGTGATGTACTTTTATGGGGGGGGGGGGGATCAGTTTTTTGAAGCACATGTAGAAAAACAATTGAAAAGCAAACATTGTAGAGACCTTTTCTAAAACAAACAAACAAACAAACAAAAACCCATAGAATTAATAGAATAGAACCCTAGTTTTCCACTATGATTGCCACCAAGGGGACACATAATTTAGGGATGTAGAATTGCAATTCTCTTCCACTTGTCATACAAAACGAAGCCCTGCAAACACCAAGCGAATGAGCAGCATGTTGCTAAGAGGTGGTGGAAACGAAGTGAGAGTTCCTTAGAGACAAAGTCCGTCTTAGGAGACACTTGCCATGCTCCCTGTTCTGTTCATCAGTGATTTGCTGTTGGATAAAGACAGAGCCGGGTTCACCAAGAAGCCGGAGGCACAGACAGAAAAACAGGAGAGCGGTGCGCATCTGTCCCTCTACTCTGGTTGAAAGGACACAAAGAAATAGAGAGAACATCTTTGACTACTTTAAGCCTTCAAATAGGGAGTCCATACTTTTTGTTTGGTTTGGTTTAGGACCTTTTGTTTCTTACAGGGAAGGCAGAGCTTGGAATCAAGCCCGGGGTCTCCCTCATCCAGGGCAAGCACTCAGTTACTGTGGGCTACATTCCCATTCCACGTGACCCATGCTTCATTACACTATTTTAGAAACTTCTTGCATTTTTGGTCCTGTGGACAGTAAGCTTCCTAGGGCCAGGGACATCAGCTTCTTACTCGGGTAGTTTTAACACAGTGGTGCCTGCAAATAGAGAGAATTCAAAAAATACATCAACTTACAGTGTCATACTCGACTTTTTAAGGAAGGGGTTATAGAGAGCAATACACATATTTGCTCAGAGATAACCACCCTGGGTTGGGGATGCAGCTCAGTAAGTTAGACTGCTTGCCCAGCCTGAGTGCTGGGATCAAAGGCATGCACCACCTGTCTGTCTACAATTGCATTCCACATGCTGAAAAAGTTAAATAGAAAGGTGGGAGGTACAAAGATCTAAATCAAATTTTTAGGGATGAGCCACATGATCAAGGTAAAAGCTGTACTGGGCTTCCCAGCGGGTATATTAGTTACTTTATAGAGCAGGTGTCCTGTTGCTGTGATAAAACATCCTGACCAAAGCTAGCGGAGGGCAAAAGTAATATATTCTGGCTCACAGTTCCAGGGGACAGATCATCAGCGGCGGGGAAGTCAGGCACCTGGAAGTCAGGAAGCGGAGGAAGATGGATGTCAGCAATCTGCTCACTTTCCCTTCTTCTGGCCTCCGCTGGCACCAAGCACACATGTGGTGCACAGACATACATGTGGGAAAAACACCCACACAGATAAAGTAATGAAACAGTTTTCTTAAAAAAGAAAAGAAAGAAAGAAAGAGAGAGAGAGAGAGAGAGAGAGAGAGAGGAAGAAAGAAAGAAAGAAAGAAAGAAAGAAAGAAAGAAAGAAAGAAAGAAAGAAAGAAAAGAAAGAAAGAAAGAAAAAGAAAGAAAGAAAAAGAAAGGAAGAAAAGACCAATACATTAACGCAGATGAAGAGACCGGTGTCGCTGGGCAGCAACATATTTCATGGGAAAGTTACTCCAAAACATACAGAGATGAGATCTGAGGTCATAGACAGACAGAAAAGGTGACTGGTTTTCTATTTTGTTTTGTAAGAATACACATTTCTACACATGCAGCACTATTAGAAATAACACTGACCAAAACAGGGAAGGGCTGAGGAGGGCTGAGGAGGGCTGAGGAGGGCTGAGGAGGGCTGAGGAGGGCTGAGCAGGGCTGCAGACAAGCGGTGACAGGTGAGGGGACCACTAAACGCTGTCAATAAGAACAAGCTAGAATCCGGCCTCTTGAGCACATCTTGATTGTTTCACAGAAGCATGCACCTTCATCTTCTGCTAGGTCACCTGGCCATGCTACGCACCTTTTCCCTTGGACAATGACACTTCTCACTTTGAAAGTAGCACTGAGACCATTCATTTCATGGCCTACTTCTAAAATGCGGCTATAAGGAAAAACATCAGCAGATTAAATTTATCACAGTATAAAATGACACTGGGGGTTCCTCGATTCCTTACAGAGGAGCGCCTGTAACTTGATCCCTTGAGTCACAGTGAAGCAAGGGTCACCTGCAGGTGCTACACACTGTTCTTTACCTTAAACACAGAAGACACTGAAATATCACAGGGAAGCTCTAGAGTATGCAACTGCCCTAGATCTACATAAAGAGAACCAGAATATTAATGAGAAGCCAGATAGAGTTCATACACAGCAAATACAACCAGCTCGGAGTGCGAAAATGCTATAAACCATCCTCCACAGAAAAAAAACATTACTTCAATTACGTCACATCTTAAAGGTCAAGGCATGAAACCACCCAATCAGCCAGCTTAGACAGTTTCTAAGGGAGAGTGGGGTTGCAAAGCAATATTTTAAAAATAAAGCCAATGCCAAGCCAAAATTAAGTCAAAAGGCATCAACGTCCCTTTGTGTTGGCAAAAAATGAAATGGCTTTCCTTAGAGAGCCTTTAACTCCAGCGGGTAAATGTGGAGCACATGGGAGCACATGCGTTTCCACAAACACACAGACTGTCTAGCGAAAGCCACGCCCCCTCAGGATGGTTCACCTGCAGTAAATAATCCATTGCATTTGACTGTCCCATCTACGAACATCAAAATCCTCAAGAGTTAATCCACTGTGTGACAAGGAAATAAAAACAAAACAAAAAAAAAAAAAAAAAAAAAAAAAAAACACCTGACAGGAAGAGATCCGGATCACGTTACTTTAAATTCTCCTCTAATCACTTTAGGTTGGAAATATAAAGGGTACTGATTTCAGTTTTCATTTCCTATCCGTATACACTGCACAGGAGCTCGCATGGCAAGGAAGCAAATGAGGCAGTGGGTTTTCTAATTGGTTTCTCTGCCGCCCTCTTCTGTTGAAAGAGGGCACAGGAGGCAGGCTTGCCCGCAAGTCAGCAACCTCCAAGCCAGGCTGAACAGAAGGTCCGACCCAGGCTGGCATCTCGGCTTCCTAACCTCGTTTCTCTAAAGGAGTTGCTCATTTTGTAACTGAAATGAGTTCCTGTGTGTTCTGAAATCTGATTCCCGCGTCCGGCTGCACAAAACAAAGCACCGCTCCGCCCTGACACTAGAGAGAAAGGGGGCAGGGTGGCTGCAGCCATCACCACGTCCACTCAGGAGTGACAGTAATAAGAAACACTGTGAAGACTAACTGCTGGGATATGGCTCCACGGCAGAGAGCTTGTCACGCATGTGTGAGGCCCTGGGCTCCATCCCAGGAGGCTGGGCTGGAGGGTGGGAGACTGATGGGAGGAGGGAGGGGCCTTTTGCAGCCAGCAACTTCCTGCCTTTTTCCCCATGAAGAGCATGAATGCTTCATAAAAACAAGTCTTCATATACCACCCCCCAAACAATGGCATGGCATTGTTTCTCCCCACTGGCGAAATATGCGAGTTTCCTCTGCTGGGGCTTCGCTCTTCTAAGAAGCTCTGAGCTATCCACCGCAATAGCCATACTGCTGGTCATCTGTCTCACTGCTGTCACGTGGAGCACAAACAGTACAAGTTCCCGGATGATGAATACCAACAACTGTAACCCTGACAATCATCTTTCAAAGGAAAGGGATTGCCAGGGATAAAATTCAGGGGTGTATGTGTGTGTGTGTGTGTGTGTGTGTGTGTGTGTGGAGGGGGTCACCCGCCTGCCTCACAGTGACCACAGTGAACTGGCCTCCAGCCATCACTACTCCCCTGCAGGAGTGACACTGACAAGAAACAGTAAGAAGTAAAACTGCTGGGATGTAACTCAGAGAGAAGAGCTTGCCTAGCATGTATGAGGCACTAGGACCATACAATTCAGAGAGAAGGGCTTGTCTAGCCTTTGTGAGGCACTAGGACCATACCCAGCACCAAGAAAACAAAATAACAAAACAAAAGAACCCTGGCTTCTCTGTTTCTGCCTACTTCACACCCCAGCGTCCAGCCAGAGAAACACTTATAAACCCAAATTTGATGACACTCCCCGGTGACACGGAATGCCGGTCACTCACTCTTTTTCATTTTTTTTTCTCCTCCCTCTTTCACCTCAATGTCTTGGATTTTACATATTTGCTAAATAGAAATGGTGCATGAAGCTTGAGTGTAGCTTAAATCACGAGTTAAGTACCCTCCATGGCTCTTTACCCTTTCTGGTTTTCATCACAAAATAATAACAGCTATTTCTCCATGGATCCCCAGGAGCCATGCAGGACCTCCAAGACAGCTCACCCTGGGGCTCTCCAAGAATCTGCCAACACTACCCACCACTCCCATCCCTGACCCCACTCCTGGTCCCAGCAATGCTGGAAAGCAAAATCAAGGACTTGCTGGCAAGGGCTCTGCCCAAGCTGGGCCATAGCCCCTGTACCCCAGGCTGACTTCCAAGTCAACATCTTCCCTCCTCAGCCACTGGAGGGCTGGGGTGACCACCATATCCGGCTCTCTCAGGACTTCTCTAATTTTGAGATTACAATAAATACATAATTTCCCTCCTTCCCTTTCCTCCCTCCAAACCCTCCCATTACCCCTCCTTTCTTGTTTTCAGATTCACAGCCTCTATTTTCATTAATTGTTGTTAATGTGTGTGCATACATGTGTGTATGTATGTGTGTGCATACATATATTTATCAATATAAGTTCATAAATATCTAAGTACAACCTTCTCAGTCTGTATAATGTTACTTGTATGTTTTCAGGGCTGACCACTTGATATTGGGTAATGAACTGGTGTGCTCTTCCTTGGGGAAGTCTATTTCTTCCATTCTCTAAACCACAACAAACTCCATGGCACAGTAACCCTAAGGGTGGCATGCATACCTTGGCAGTAACCAACAGATCTCTGGTGGGACTTAAGAGCAACAAGAGAGAAATCACGCCTGGTACCAGAAACCTAGCCTTAGATCTCGGAGGAGAACCTACAACCATCGCTTTATTAAACCAACACAATCCCTAGCTACGTTCTGCAGACCTTTAAGAGATCCAAACAGCCCTGTAATGCTTCTCCTGGGCTTCTTTTGTGTAAGAGTAGAAACACATAGATTTATGCCATTATAGCTGAGACTCTCTTGCAGCTAGTAAGTTGTAACTACTATACCCAAATCTCCATCGCATACCCACATCTCCATCACCCATTAGAAGTCCAAAGCCTGCTGCCTTTCAGTGTCATTTTCTGCCATGTGCTACAGGATTGCCTTAGTTACTATAGTGTTGCTTTGAAAAAGACACCATGACCAAGGCAACTTATGAAAGAAAGCATTTAATTGGGGTTTTTCTTACAATTTCAGAGAGAGTCCAATGATGATCATGGCAGGGAGCATGGCAGCAGGCAAGCAGGCATGGCACTGGAGCAAGAGCTGAGAGCTTACATCTTATCCACAAGTTGGAGACAGAGAGGGCAAGACTGGGCCTGGCCTGGTGGGCTTTTAAAACCTCAAAGCCTACTCCCAGTGACACACCTTCTAATCTTCCAAGAAGGCCACACCTCCTAACCTTCCCCAACACAGTTCCAGCAGCCAGGGATCTAGCATTCAAATACATGAGTGCAAGGGAGCCATTCTCGTTCACACCACCGTAAGATTTCCTTCTATGTAACTTATTATCCGTGTAAGGGACAGAAACACTCCTTTCCTTAATTACTGCTAGGTTCATGGCTGAGAACCCTATCAGAAAGACTGATTAACACGAGAAAAACATGCAAATTTACTTAATGTTCACTTTACATGATGTTGGAACCTTTGGAAATAAAGATCCAAAGACACAGGGGAGTAAGTACTTTTCCATTCAGGGTTGATGAAGAGTGGGCAGTCAGTCATACGGAAGTATGCCTGCACAGAGTGGGTAAGGCCCACTGATGATAAACTAAGAGGGCTTTGATGAGGGCTTTTTGCTCAGATTCTTCCTAGCGTCTTTCCATCTCCAAAGATGAAGATGCTTTTCTCCTGCAGGGGTAAAGCAGGTACCCCAGGAACGCAGGTTTATGATACACTTCAGGGAAGAAGGGTGAGAGACACACGCACTCTTCCCGCTTCTGCTTTTTGCTCAAATGCTAAGACCCCAGACCCCATCACTTATGACGCTCCAAATGTTCATGGCTCTGGTTCCACTGCCTGACACCAACTTTCAAACCACTCACTACTGCCCTACTCTGCCCTACTCTTTTCCTGGACGGAGACACGGACTCCAGGCTCCTCCCATGCATGCATGGTCTTTGCGGCCCTGTCTTCCTCAGCCTGGCTTGCCTTTCCCCTCACCTTCCACAACCACTCACAGCTCTGCACAGGGGATCTTTTACGCAATTGCACTCATGCCCACCTTCTACAAAATAGTAGGCTCTGGGGTATAGGGGTATGAAGAGTTCCTCTCTACATCCTTTGTATTTGGCACACTTCCTGGCTCATAATGACCTTGGTTAGATGGCCATTAATTTGATTTATAGATAATGCCTCACAGGCCAGCCAAGCTTTAATGTACTTTCCCCCTCCAATCCAACACATTCTTCCCACGTGCCTCCAGGACAGCCTATACATAACCAGTGAAGAATGCACTGGGGTTGGTTATTTACACATCGGCCTCTCCTGTTACATTGTGAGGTCTAGAAGGGCAGGACCACCTATTATACAAGTCAGCACCTCCAGCTTATGCAGTGTGCCTGACTTACAATACATGCTAAATAAATATTTACTGAGTGCTGACTCAAGTCGGCAAAATGAAGAACGGCTTTCGTTACCCTCTGGTTTATTACTTACACAACGCTGCATTGATGCTACCGAGAAGAAGAAGTTCCTGCTCTGGGAGGGTTAGAGTCTAACAATTAGAAAATAAGAGTTTTCAAGACAGAACAGCATGTTACATTTGTAATTGCTGCTCCCTTTTATGGACTGTTCTTTCGATGTTTTTGAGACAAAAAGGCAATCTTTTCTAGGACAGTGTCCTAATACATGATTTTTATTGTTCGTAACTATTTTTTTAATATACCTACTAAATGTGTCCCAGCAAAGAACTATTTGGAAGCCAGACAATGTCTGCAACTGAGTCTGTTCCTCCCTCATGCTTCTTGTACTGTTTTATTTGGGGATTGTTACTTATTTTGAATCTTGAAATTCTTCCAACTTGGGCAAGGAAAGCTGCTTTTGTAATTGTTACTCATTTTAATTATACTCTGGAAAATGAAAGAAATTTAAACTCATCAAAATATGTCTGTCACCATAGATAGAAGTAGACTTCAGAGGCATACTCTTTTTGTTCGGTCAATTTATTTATTTTTCAGATAAGGGACATTGTTGACCACTTTTCTATCATATCCTGACATCAAAGGTAACCAATGCCAGGTCTTTTTAACACAGTGATAAAGGCTTGTTCTATCATGCAGTACCCACCAAATGATTTTTGGAGGCAGTAAAAAGAACATGCTTTGGAAGCTGATCATCAAATGGGCAATCAATGATGCCATTTTGAGATGAAGAATGACACCTTGGGGTGTCCCCCAGGATGGAAGCATCACACCACAGGAAAGAGGGTTATTACTCAAGGGTTGCAAGCCAAACAAAACACCACAAGCTAACTATAACTGCCCACGTTCAGAAGAAAACTCTTGCTAAGACACTACCTCACCTCCATTCACAATAATGCATGCAACCTCTAGGTACTACAGGGGTGTTGAAAATACTTCCCTTTTCAAGGGGGAAAATGCCCTTGTATTCTCTCAAGGTTCAGAAACAATGTGTTGTAGACCGTATGGGGAAGAAAGAAAGGCACAGAAAGGAAGAAGAGAATGAGTGAAAAGCACGCTCAACCTCTCGATCACACACATACAGGGCCATTCACAAGCGGTGCACCAAAAATCCTAAAAACCACTCCCCTGCTGTCAAATGATAAACCATCAGGGTCCACACATCTGTCACACATCAAAAGTGAGTCATGAAAAATCGGTTCTGTTCCATGGTAGTGAAATAGCTCCAATCACCAAAGAATTTTTTTAAATGTACCAACTGATTAAAGACCAAGTCACATTCTGTTCTAAAGAATGAGTCTTGCATATGTTTTAGTTGAACACTAACTCTGAGTGGTAATTGAGATCAGCCAACTTAAGGACGCCACAATACCTCAGTGACCAAATGCACAACCAAAGCAATGCAGTGACCAGGCCAGGCTCGGCTAATGTCCTAACTGAGGACACAAAGCAAGCTTGCCCCCTGCTGCCCAGTAGAGGCAGGAGACTGCCCTTTTCCTCTTCTTTCTTGCCCTAACCTTCCAGGGTAAGAAAAAGGAGATAACTTAAATCACCTACAAAGTTCAAAGCCACGAAATCTGAAATTCTGGATGAGAACACCTGTCAGATAATTGGAGCTGAATGTGTTCAAAACGCTCCACGATTCCAGAGAATTTCATGATGCAGGCGGCTGATGACCTAAACAGAAGAGCCATCTGATACAACAGCCTAAATCACTCTGTACTGTCCAATTATGCTTCCCGAACACTGCCAGCTCTTGGATTGCATCTTTATATTTTGTTCCTAATAAAACTGAAGCTATTAAAACCAAATTACGTGCTTGTATTATTTTATATGAAGTAATACACTGAATCCAAAAGCAAAATTAAACCATTACAAAGGAATGTTACCGAAATATCATAGTTTCTTTTTATTTTTTTTTTAAGCAATGTGCAGTTTTATATTAGAACTACCAGAGTAACTGCCCCCACAGCCCCAAAACACAAAGCTAGTTCTCCACCTGTTCCCATCAGCCTCTTCCTGAGGATGCTTCATAGGGGTTCATCTGCCACTGCTGCCCCAACTGCCATCCTGTTCATCACATTTCTTTGTCAAGTATCTCCACTCAAGATCGTTTTCAGAATAAAACTCTTGCTTGATGTGACATAGAGTTGACCCCCAGTGTTTACTGTACTGTGTGCGTAACCAGCATAAACAAACACCGGAACACTGACGAATTAGCCCATTACCAACTCCATGAAGCAACAACCAGCTCTTTAAAACATGATAAACAACCTCTTTCACTTGCACCTTAGCTTGTCTCCTGGCCTCAATACCATCACTAACCAGCTAGTGATCTGGAACAAGTCACCTAACCTCCCCAAGGCTGTTTGCTCATTCAGTAAAAGAATGTTTGTTCATTGACATCTGAAAAAAAGCAGTGTTCACCAAAAACAGTCTAGAATTTCATAAGCTTAAAAGACAAGACTGTTTCAAGTAGACTAGTATCTCAAAGTCTTTGGAGGCAATTTTTTAAAATAGCATAAAATCTAAAACTGCCATTCAATAAGAAGATGGGGAGTATTGCCAGTTTCGACACATACATCAGTCAACTGTAAAGTATAAGGCTCTGTGGTGGATCAAAATGCAGGAGATCATGCCTTACAGATTTCAACCTAACGGGATGGACACACACACACACACACACACACACACACACACACACACGGATAGAGCAGGCAACCTAAGTGCTAGAAAGAGACGTAAAGGACATCATTTAAGGTACAAGCAGGGAGATGACTTGGTTGGTAACGTGCTTGCCATGGATTTATGAGGACCTGAATTCAGATCTTCAACACCTATGTAAAAGCTAAGTGCAGTGGATGCATCTGTAATCCCAGTGCTGGAGTAGAAGAGGAATGATGGAGCCAGCAGATTCCTAGAGCTTGCTGCCAGCCAGTCTAGCTGAATCAGTGAGCTCCAGATTCACTGAGAGGTCCTGCCTCAAAAACAAGATGTCATATAGTGATCAAACAAAGATACTCAATGTCAACCTCTGACCTCCAGATGCATGCAAATGCATGTGCACTCACACCTGAACATCACAGACATGATACTACATGCACACACATACACTAGATACCAAGTCCCTGCTTCTAGAACATACCTTGTGTTCACACACAGGTCGCTCCTGTCACCCCAGGACAAACAAAATCTGTTCATATTTTTTAAGTGAATTTCTGGCATGTCAATAATTGTAGGTGGAGATGTTGATTACAGCATATTTAAACTCTTGAATATTTTTCCTTAGTATTCCATAAACTGAAGTAGCACCCCGTCCTATTTTTCTCTCTTAAAAAAAAAAACCTGCATAAAGAACACTATTAAATTCACTACAATGAGACTGTCCTAGTTAGGGTTTCTATTGCTGTGATGAAACACCAGAACCAAAAAAACAGTCAAGGAGGAAAGGGTTGATTTGGCTTATACTCCAGTATTGCTGTTCACCACTGATGAAAGTCAGAACAGGAACTCAAACAGGGCAGGATCCCAGAGGCAGGAGCTGATGCAGAGGCCATGGAGGGGAACTGCTTACTGGCTTGCTTCCCATGGCTTGCTCAGCCTGCTTATAGAACCCAGGACCAGCAGCCCAGGGATGGCACCACCCACCATGGGCTAGGCCCTCCCCCATTGATCACTAAATAAGAAAATGCCTAACAGCTGGATCTCAAGGAGGAATTTCCTCAGCTGAGGCTCCTTCCTCTGATGACTCTAGCTTGTGTCAAATTGACACACAGAACCATCCAGTGCAGAGACTTTCATCATTTTAATACCAGCAGAGAAAGCTGAAAGAGCTTTTGTATTCTCCTCCACACTTCCTTAGTCCAGGCTCAGTGACTGTCACACATGAGGAAATGTGGTGACTGAAACACAGGCTTCTTCATCAAGAAACCTGTGCTTTCTAGAAAACAAGCCTTTCTGGGACTTCTTGATTCTCACAGACAGACTTCGGAAAAATAACATCTTAAAAATTAAGCCGTTCAATATTATGTATGTTACCTATTAAAAATATAACATTTTTTTTAAAAGACATCTGAGGACAGTGGTGAATGATTAATTGACGAGGTAGGAGGAAAGACGTGCTCTGATGGAACAGT